>NC_042986.1:26445688-26715688 GCF_901001165.1 Salmo trutta
GGACCACGCAGCCATCATACCCGCTCAGGAAGGAGACGCATTTCTGTCTCCTAGAGATTAAGGTACTTTGGTGCGAAAAGTGCAAATCATCCCAGAACAACAGCAAAGGACCTTGTGAAGATGCTGGAGGAAACAGGTAAAAGTATCTGTATCCACAGTAAAACGAGTCCTATATTGACATAACCTGAAAGGCCGCTCAGCAAGGTGGAAGCCTGCTCCAAACCGCCATAAAGAAGCCAGACTATGGTTTGCAACTGCACATGGGGACAAAGATTGTACTTTTTGGAGAAATGTCCTCAGGTCTGATGAAACAAAAATAACTGTTTGGCAATAATGACCATCGTTATGTTTGGAGGAAAAGGGGGAGGCTTGCAAGCCGAAGAACACCATCCCAACCGTGAAGTATGGAGGTGGCAGCATCATGTTGTGGGGGTGCTTTGCTGCAGGAGGGACTAGTGCACTTCACAAAATAGATGACATCATGAGGAAGGGAAATTATGTGGATATATTGAGGCAACCATCTCAAACCAGTCAGGAGTTTAAAGCTTGGTTGCAAATGGGTCTTCGAAATGGACAATGACCCCAAGCATACTTCCAAATTTGTGGCAAAATGGCTTAAGGACAACAAAGTCAAGGTATTGGAGTGGCCATCACAAAGCCCTGACCTTAATCATATAGAAAATGTGTGGGCAGAACTGAAAAGTGTGTGCGAACAAGGGGCCTACAAACCTGACTCAGTTACACCAGCTCTGTCAGGAGGAATGGGCCAAAATTCACCCAACTTATTGTGGGAAGCTTGTGGAAGGCAACCCGAAACGTGACCCAAGTTATGCATTTAAAGGCAATGCTAACAAATTCTAATTGAGGTATGTAACTTCTGACCTACTGGAAGTGATGAAAGAATAAAAGCTGAAATAAATCATTCTCTCCACTATTATTTGATACTTCACATTATTAAAATAAATTGGATCTTAACTGACCTAAGACAGGGAATATTTACTAGGATTAAATGTCACGAATTGTGAAAAACTGAGTTTAAATGTATTGGCTAAGGTGTATGTAAACTTCCGACATAACTCCCTGGCATATTACATAATTTATGCAACAGCATACAATACATTTTTGGACTCACCTTGTTATGCCATGCTCACTTGAACAGGAAGGTGGTGCGTGGTCTTTGTGGGCAAACTTTGTCCTAATTTATTTTGCTTTCAAGACAACTGGGACCTCGGGAACAAAACAAGGTTGAATCATGACGTCAGTGATCTTCAGGTCGGAGCTCTAGAAAGAGGTCAGAGTTCCCAACTGGATTACGAGTTGGATGACCTTTCGAAACATATTTTCCCAGTCGGAGCAAATTTTTTTTAGTTCCCAGTTGTCTTGAACTCACTGAAGTCTGAGATTTCCCAGTTCAGAGTTTTCAGTTGAACGCTGGATTGACAGCAGTGCCAATGCCCATGTTGTTGAATGTTTATCCTTTTATACTTGGAAAAGAGACCCTTAATCCCAGACTTGGACCGCACACCCCAACACCAAATACCAGGCTAGTGATTGCTTTGCAACGCTTGCAGTTAGCCAATGATTCCTTCCAAACCATTCATTGTTGAATTTGCGATTTCCAACTATAAATATATTTAACCTTTTTTTAACTAGGCAAGTCAGTGAAGAACAAGTTCTTATTTGGCCAAACCCGGACGACGCTGAGCCAATTTTGCACCGCCCTATGGGACTCCCAATCATGGTCGGTTGTGATACACCCTGGTTCGTTTCCAGGCTGTGTGTAATGACGCCTCTAGCCCTAAGATGCATTGCCTTAGATTGTTGAAGTGATTCATGATGATTACTGCTTTTCTAGCTTTCTAGCTAAGATTTTGAAAGTATGATGTGACATGATCAGTCCAATCAAAGCTACCGTAGATATAACGTTATTTGACGTCATTTTATGTGTGGTCAATGATTTTGAGCCTTCTTGGATGGGCACTTGTAATGTAACTCTATGGCAGCACCCAACGGACTTGAATTTTCGAGCTCTCCCCGTAGATTTTGTGGTGAGGTAGTGTCCCCATGAGTGAACACTGAGCCAATCACAGGGCAACTAGATAACATTACCAACCCCTGTGCTCCGTACTTTCCCACTGGCTGCCCCACCACACAGAAAGCACTGAGCTAGGGTGAAACACCTGCATTTTGGACCTGCCTTACTCAAGAAAGCAAAAAGAGACCATGTTTGTATGTGGCTTTTTTAACTCAAATAACCCTAAAAAATGGAAGTCTCTGCCTCACCTGCCATGAATGACGGGTCGCCAATGGTGTGTGTGTGTGTGTGTGTGTGTGTGTGTGTGTGTGTGTGTGTGTGTGTGTTGTGTGTGTGTGTGTGTGGTGTGTGTGTGTGTGTGTGTGTGTGTTTGTATGAGCATGCGCCTGTGTGGGTATAGCTGGTAGAGGGAGTTAAGTGGCAGAGATGATGACAGAGTGGAGCTGCAGCTAGATTAATGAGTGGATTGTTTTGGAGCGGACAGGCTGTCACTCAGGCCCTGGTTTCCACGGTGAGACTGCCAGGATATGCCTCCGCTGCAGCCCATAAGTGCTGACATAGGAGAAACCAAATGTCACACTTCACACAGAGAGAGAGGGAGATAGGAAAGAGAGAGTGATGAGGAAGTAGGAAGAGGAGAGAGACGTGGTAGAGAGAGAGGAAGAAGGAGAGGAGGGGCATAGAATAAAAAAACAAGACAAAGATTGTGAGGGATATGTAATTGGAGAAAAAGAGTTATAGTCTAAAAACGATTGACAGTATAGTCAGTGCGATAAAAAAAATGTAACAGAGATAGAAGGGGAGAAAATAAATTGATGAAATATGGAGTGAGAAAGGAACTAGACACACAGAGAGAGAGAATGGTGTGAATGAAAGGTGGTTGAGGATGAAGACAAAATACAGTGACAATTAGAAATGGAGAGAAATGTCTCTGCTATTTAGTCGATTTTCTAGCAGCATGGGGTGTGAACGTTTAGGCTGTGTAGCACTTACGTATTCATATCATTGTGTGTCAGTTAGTCTATCTGTGTTATTTTTTTCCTATATCATAAGCAACACATGGGTGGCACCTTTTCATTAAGATATTGATTCATACTATGAGGTGTGTTCATTTAAAGTAGGTGGGGCAGTCCTTCATTTTCAGAGACTGAGGTTGGGAGTCAGAACAGACAGAAACAGACATCATAATTATGCCAATAACTGTCTATACAGTGCAGTAGCAGTGGGTTTATCTAGCTATGTGAAATAATAATTGGTGAGGTCTCTGTCCATCACAGCACATTGTCATTACCTTATTTGGCTAATTAGAGGGGTTCTTTAACACAGAGAACAGAGAATAGTGCCTCAGGCAGAACACGCAACTTGACATGAAGATTATATTATCTTTGTTCTGGCAGTATGTTTAATGATGTTAGCGGTTGATTTGTGTTCACACCGCACCACATTGGTGGCTGTGTGTGTGCTTGTGTGTGTTTGTGGTATGTGTGTATGTGTAGTTCTACTGCATCACTCCAATGTGTTTTAAGTCATCTCACAGTAAGCAGCATCAGGGATGGTCTTGCTCATTAGATGGCCAATTGTTGTATACCATAGGGCCTTGTCTGAGCTGACAGAGATCTAAAAATGCTTCTGTGTTGGATACAATCCAAACAATTACCTGCTCCCATCCTGAAAGACTGAGTAAAGGCATGTTTAGCATCCAGCCATTTGATCCTTACATTCAATAATCTACAGTATGTAATGCTTCTGTCATTATTGGCTACCTTCTGATCTGTTTCTCTCCTCCACTCTCTCTATTCCACTCTCCTCCACTCTCCTCCACTCTCTCTCCACTCTCTCCTCCATTCTCTCCTCCTCTCTCTCCTCCATTCTCTCTCCATCCTCTCTCCATTCTCTCTCCATTCACTAGTCACTCTCTCCATTCTCTCTCCATTCTCCCTCCATTCTCTCTCCATTCTCTCTCAATTCTCCCTCTACTCTCTCTCTACTCTCTCTCCATTCTCTATCCATTCTCTCTCCACGCTCTCTCCACTCTCTGCATTCTCCCTCCACTTTCTCTCTATTCTCTATATTCATTCTCTCTCCACGCTCTCTCCATTCTCTCCCCATTCCCTATCCATTACAAAGCATTTATTAGTAGTTAAGAGGTAAAGGGGAGGTATTGGTAAGTTAATTTATTATTTAGAGAGAGAGAGAGAGAGAGAGAGAGATAGAGGGAGGGAGGTGGGGCCTGCAGTGTCTGCCACGTAGGTCTCTCACATTGGTTTCTGACTGTAAGATCACTCACTCATGAGAATCTATTAAATTAAATATCTGAAACAGGAGAGGAGGAGAGGCGAGGTGAAGGGGCACAGCAGCCTGTCCTGCACTACTATTGTGATGAGAATATATGGCAGGGGGTTAGGGTACTACTGATATAATACCTATAAGGGGTGTCAAAAGGACTTCTGAAACAAAAACAATTCACGAAATGAATATAAGTAAGTTAATGTCTGGGAGACTGTGATGCTTTTGACAGAAGTGTGCAGTAAGCAAATAATTATTCATGATCGCGGAGCTAGTCGTTAAACTTTGTCCAATTACTGGACATTTTTCTCTGTGGCCTATGACAGAACAGTGGTTTAGACAGGAAATTGACATTTTTCTCTGTGGCCTATGACGAGAACAGTGGTTTTAGACAGGAAATTGACATTTTTCTCTGTGGCCTTAATGACAGAACAGTGGTTTTTAGACAGGCAACTAGACATTTTTCTCTGTGGCCTATGACAGAACAGGGTTTTTAGACACGGAAACGGCATACATATTCCAATGTCCATGTCTAAGTGTCTCTATAGTGAGTGTCTCCACTATATGTGTTGGACCAATGAGGGGTCAGACAAAGGCAAAGTGCTGAACAGCAGTAAACTGTGTGTGACAGTGACAGAGAGATGGAGGGATGATGGGAGAGACAGAGAGATGGGGGATGATGGGAGAGAGAGAGAGAGAGAGAGATGGGGGATGGAGGGATGATGGATGGGGAGAGAGAGAAGATAGACAGCCCACAGACTGGACATAGGGAGAATGAGCCGCTGTAACTGACACTCACACATACACCACACCCGCTTATATATGCAGTGACACAATAGTGACAAACACACACACACACCAATGCCCTCTACTCTGATGTTCAGGCTCAAACGTGTGTGCATTTGTCACAGCATGGCCCTCACTGACCTTGTATGACCCGCACCTCTCTGATTGAGAGGGTTAAATGTGGAAGACTTTCGGTTGAAGGCATTCAGTTGTACAACTGACTAGGCATCCTCCTTTCCCTTCCCCGACACACCTCCAGCTTAAATCTCTCTGTAAGTATAAGTGGGTAGAACACAAACACACACCACACCATAGTGGAGGTTGGGGTGCCAGAGGTATTCATAGTGTGTGTGTGGGATTGCATGCCATGCGTGTGTGCTGTGCGTAGGTGTGCTTGTTTATTGTGTGTGCTTGTGTATGTGTGTGTGCGTGTGCGGTAGCGTGTGTGTGTGTGTGTGTGTGTGTGTGTGTGTGTGTGTGTGTGTGTGTGTGTGCTGAGCCGCAGCAGTAAGGTCATTAGGCTAGGTGTTGGGGCATAATGCCTTCCCATCCCTTCATTAGAGCTGTTACTACCGCCAAGCACAACTGCACACACACGCACACACACCATAGTGGAGATGGGGTGCAGAGGTACTTATACGGTGTGTGTGTGTGTGTGTGTGTGTGTGTGTGTGTGTGTGTGTGTGTGTGTGTGTGTGTGTGTGTGTGTGTGGTGTGTGTGTGTGCGCGCGAGTGTGTGCAGTTGTGCTTGGCAGAGTAAACAGCTCTAATGAAGGGATGGAGGGTATTATTCCCCAGACACCTAGTCTTAATGACCTTACTGCTGCAGGCTCTTACCCCTTACCCTGGCTGGACAGATTCACATCCACTCTACTGGCTCTATCCTCTCATACACGCTTACAAACACACTCTCATACACCCGCTCACATACACACACTGTTGAATACACAGACACACACACACACACAACACATACCACACACACACACACACACACACACACACACCACACACACACCCACACACACACACACACACACACACATACACATGCGCACACACACACTCACATACACACACACTTACACACATAACACACACACACACACACATACACACACGCACATACACACACACATACACACATACACACACACAACACACACACACATACACACACACACACACATACACACACACACACGCACACAGGTCATAGTGCACAGTGTAGGGTTTCTTTGTGTCAGCATCTATCAGGTGTGTCTAGACAGACATAGGGACCAGACAGGAATGTAAATTGGCTCTCAGCAATCAGGACTAGTCTGTATTGATCCCTCCACTAACCACCACACTATAACAACTACAGCCCAGATACTACAACCATCACTCTGCCACCACCACACTATAACAACTACAGCCCACATACTACAACCATCACTCTGCCACCACCACACTATAACAACTACAGGCCCAGATACTACAAACCATCACTTCGTCCCCGTCCCTGTTATGGCTGTCATTACAATGCACACATCTCTAACACCGCCATCATTATACCAGAGGAGGGGAGGAGACTCAGGAGACATGACAAACATACATCAATCTGGAGGGATGTGTGTGTGTTCCTATGGTGTGTTTGTTTTCGAGAGGGGCCAGTGAGATAGCCTGAGAGCGATGTGTGCTAAAAGGCGGTGTCATCTTTAATAAAGGCTGACAAGGTTCACAGGTTCACTAACTCTGTTGTGTTATTCTGCACCACTGCGGCTGCTGTAGCATTGTGTATCACACAACACTGCAGGTCAGTGAAGACCATTGTTTATTTATGCCCTGGGGATAGTAGTATGATTGTTTATTTTTATTTGTATATATACATTATTTTATTATAACTTTTTTGTATAATTAATGACTTGAATATTATTTTCAGTTTTCAATTTGAGTGTATTTTTATAGCCCCAAAGATTGTAAAGTTCCTGTTGTTCTTACTATTAATTATTTCCATTTCAGTCTTCCCTTCTGTGTGGTGTGGAATGGGCAGTATGGAAACATGGCTTTCGTGGGAGTCTTCTTGTTCTCCCTGTGTGTGTGTTGTGTGTGTGTGTGTGTGTGTGTGTGTGTGTGTGTGTGTGTGTGTGTGTGTGTGAGCGAGAGAGAGAGAGTGAAAGAGAGGAAAGAGAGAGAGAAGAGAGAGAAAGACGGACAGATGGACGGACGGATGGAGAGTGAAAGAGAGAGTGAAAGGAGAGAGCGAAAGAGTGAAAGATGGAGTGAAAGAGAGAGAGAGAGAGAGAGTGAAAGATTGCAGGATAGAGTGAAAGAGAGAGAGAGACGGAAGGCCGGACCGACAGATGGAGAGTGAGAGAGAGAGAGAGAGAGTGAAAGAGAGAGAGTGGTGAGAGAGAGAGAGAGAGGGAAGCAGAGGGGGGAGTGAGAGAGAACGCTGGGATGGAAACTATTTGCTCCTCTCAAACAACAAAATGACACCATTTTATGAAAAAATGCAAGACTGAGAGAATGAAAGAAAAAAAGAAGAAGCCAAAGAGTGGTGGTTCCAACACACACACACATTCCTAAAAATATATACACACAATGCAGGCACAGAAACATGTTTTTGTCAAGCTTATCCAAGTTTTCCAGATATCGAGAAAACAGTGCATTTGGAAAAACATGTATTCCAAATTCTCGTAACTGCTCTCGGAACACGCTGTTCGTCTCAGGAATGGAAAACATGGAAGAACTGGGAAACTGTTTATTTGTAGCTGCTGTGCTTGTGGGGTGGGGAGTAAATATATGGACTGTATTAGTCCCGGCCGTGCCTCATTCCAGAAACATGTTCCCTCATATCTGCCCTTGACTTCATTTATTCATTCCTATTCAATCTGTAAAAAAGTGTGAACAAGGGCAAATGAACTATTGGAATGAGCCCCAGCCCCAGACAGAAGGCCTGTCTGTAAGGGTTATGTGTTTGTGGATGACTATGGAATAGTTGTGCATAATGTGGACAGTCGGGGCTAAACAGTACAGGGGGTGAAAGATGTCAATGTACAGTTGAAGTCGGAAGTTTACATACACTTAGGTTGGAGTCATTAAAACTCATTTTTCAACCACAAATTTCTTGTTAACAAACTATAGTTTTGGCAAGTCGGTTAGGACATCTACTTTGTGCATGACACAAGTAATTTTTCCAACAATTGTTTACAGACAGATTATTTCACTTATAATTCACTGTATCACAATTCCAGTGGGTCAGAAGTTAACATACAC
The DNA here is from genome assembly GCF_901001165.1 of Salmo trutta. NCBI lineage: Eukaryota > Metazoa > Chordata > Actinopteri > Salmoniformes > Salmonidae > Salmo > Salmo trutta. The sequence goes on from NC_042986.1 coordinate 26,454,057, forward strand.
TAAGTTGACTGTGCCTTTAAACAGCTTGGAAAATTCCAGAAAATGATGTCATGACTTTAGAAGCTTCTGATAGGCTAATTGATGTAATTTGAGTCAATTGGAGGTGTACCTGTGGATGTATTTCAAGGACTACCTTCAAACTCAGTGCCTCTTTGCTTGACATCATGGGAAAATCAAAATAAATCAGCCGAGACCTCAGAAAAAAATTGTAGACCTCCACAAGTCTGGTTCATCCTTGGGAGCAATTTCCAAATGCCTGAAGGTACCACGTTCATCTGTACAAACAATAGTACGCAAGTATAAACACCATGGGACCACGCAGCCGTCATACCGCTCAGGAAGGAGACGCATTCTGACTCCTAGAGATGAACATACTTTGGTGTGAAAAGTGCAAATCAATCCCAGAACAACAGCAAAGGACCTTGTGAAGATGCTGGAGGAAACAGGTACAAAAGTATCTATATCCACAGTAAAACAAGTCCTATATCAACATAACCTGAAAGGCCGCTCAGCAAAGAAGAAGCCACTGCTCCAAAACCGCCATATAGAAACCAGACTACGGTTTGCAACTGCACATGGGGACAGTACAGAGGATGAATAATGTTATTGTTAATGTATATCTAACAGTACAGAGGATGAATAATGTCAATGTATATCTAAACAGTACAGAGGATGAATAATGTCAATGTCAATGTATATCTAACAGTACAGAGGATGAATAATGTCAATGTATATCTAACAGTACAAGAGGATGAATAATGTCAATGTATATCTAACAGTACAGAGGATGAATAATGTCAATGTATATCTAAACAGTACAGAGGATGAATAATGTCAATGTATATCTAAACAGTACAGAGGATGAATATGTCAATGTATATCTAAACAGTACAGAGAAGGAATAATGTCAATGTTTCTCTAAACAGTACAGAGGATGAATAATGTTATTGTTAATGTATAACTAACAGCACACAGGATGATTAAAAAAAATATAGATATATTTCACCTTTATTTAACCAGGTAGGCAAGTTGAGAACAAGTTCTCATTTACAATTGCGACCTGGCCAAGATAAAGCAAAGCCGTTTGACACATACAACAACACAGAGTTAGACATGGAGTAAAACAAACATACAGTCAATAATACAGTAGAAAAATAATTATATATACAATGTGAGCAAATGAGGTGAGATAAGGGAGGTAAAGGCAAAAAAAGGCCATGGTGGCGAAGTACACAAAATATAGCAAGTAAAACACTGGAATGGTAGATTTGCAGTGGAAGAAAGTGCAAAGTAGAAATAGAGATAATGGGGTGCAAAGGAGCAAATAAATAAATAAATACAGTAGGGGAAGAGGTAGTTGTTTGGGCTAAATTATAGATGGGCTATGTACAGGTGCGGTAATCTGTGAGCTGCTCTGACAGCCGGTGCTTAAAGCTAGTGAGGGAGATAAGTGTTTCCAGTTTCAGAGATTTTGTAGTTTGTTCCAGTCATTGGCAGCAGAGAACTGGAAGGAGAGGCGGCCGAAGGAGGAATTGGCTTTGGGGGTGACCAGTGAGATATACCTGCTGGAGCGCGTGCTACAGGTGGGTGCTGCTATGGTGACCAGCGAGCTGAGATAAGGGGGGACTTTACCTAGCAGGGTCTTGTAGATGACCTGGAGCCAGTGGGTTTTGGCGACAAGTATGAAGCGAGGGCCAGCCAACGAGAACGTACAGGTCGCAGTGGTGCGTAGTATATGGGGCTTTGGTGACAAAATGGATGGCACTGTGATAGACTGCATCCAATTTATTGAGTAGGGTATTGGAGGCTATTTTGTAAATGACATCGCCGAAGTCGAGGATCGGTAGGATGGTCAGTTTTACGAGGGTATGTTTGGCAGCATGAGTGAAGGATGCTTTGTTGCAAAATTGGAAGCCAATTCTAGATTTAACTTTGGATTGGAGATGTTTGATGTGAGTCTGGAAGGAGAGTTTACAGTCTAACCAGACACCTAGGTATTTGTAGTTGTCCACATATTCTAAGTCAGAAGCGTCCAGAGTAGTGATGCTGGACGGGTGGGAAGGTGCGGGCAGTGATCAGTTGAAAAGCATGCATTTAGTTTTACTTGTATTTAAGAGCAGTTGGAGGCACGGAAGGAGAGTTGTATGGCATTGAAGCTCGTCTGGAAGGTTGTTAACACTGTGTCCAAAGAAGGGCCAGAAGTATACAGAATGGTGTCGTCTGCGTAGAGGTGGATCAGAGACTCACCAGCAGCAAGAGCGACATCATTGATGTATACAGAGAATAGAGTCGGCCCAAGAATTGAACCCTGTGGCACCCCCATAGAGACTGCCAGAGGTCCGGACAACAGGCCCTTCGATTTGACACACTGAACTCTTTCAGAGAAGTAGTTGGTGAACCAGTCGAGGCAATCATTTGAGAAACCAAGGCTATTGAGTCTGCCAATAAGGATGTGGTGATTGACAGAGTCGAAAGCCATGGCCAGGTCAATGAATACGGCTGCACAGTGTTGTTTCTTATCGATGGCGGTTAAGATATAATTTAGGACCTTGAGCGTGGCTGAGGTGCACCATGACCAGCTCTGAAACCAGATTGCATAGCGGAGAAGGTGCGATGGGATTCAAAATGGTCTGTAATCTGTTTGTTGACTTGGCTTTCGAAGACCTTAGAAAGTCAGGGTAGGATAGATATAGGTCTGTAGCAGTTTGCGTCAAGACTGTCCCCCCCTTTGAAGAGGGGATGACCGCAGCTGCTTTTCAATCTTTGGGAATCTCAGACGACACGAAAGAGAGGTTGAACAGGCTAGTAATAGGGGTTGCAACAATTTCGGCAGATAATTTTAGAATTTTAGATTTTGCAGCTCTTTCAGAACATCAGCTGATTGGATTGGGAGAAGGAGAAATGGGGAAGGCTTGGGCGAGTTTCTGTGGGGGGTGCAGTGCTGTTGACCGGAGTAGGGGTAGCCAGGTGGAAAAGCATGGCCAGCCTTAGAAAAATGCTTATTGACATTCTCAATTATAGTGGATTTATCGGTGATGACAGAGTTTCCAATCCTCTGTGCAGTGGGCAGCTGGGAGGAGGTGCTCTTATTCTCCATGGACTTTACAGTGTCCCAGAACTTTTTTGAGTTTGTGTTGCAGGATGCAAATTTCTGCTTGAAAAAGCTAGCCTGTGTATATTGGTTTCTAACTTCCATGAAAAGTTGCATATCACGGGGGCTGTTCGATGCAGAACGCCACAGGATGTTTTTCTGTTGGTTAAGGGCATAATGTTATTGTCAATGTATATCTAACAGTACAGAGGATGAATAATGTAAATGTATATCTAACAGTACAGAGGATGAATAATGTCAATGTATATCTAACAGTACAGATGATGAATAATGTCAATGTATATCTAACAGTACAGGGGATGAATAATGTCAATGTATATCTAACAGTACAGAGGATGAATAATGTCAATGTATATCTAACAGTACAGAGGATGAATAATGTCAATGTATATCTAACAGTACAGATGAATAATGTCAATGTATATCTAAACTGTACAGAGGATGAATAATGTCAATGTATATCTAACAGTACAGAGGATGAATAATGGCAATGTATATCTAACAGTACAGATGATGAATAATGTAAATGTATATCTAACAGTACAGGGGATGAATAATGTCAATGTATATCTAACAGTACAGAGGATGAATAATGTTAATGTATATCTAACAGTACAGAGGATGAATAATGTCAATGTATATCTAACAGTACAGATGATGAATAATGTTAATGTATATCTAACAGTACAGGGGATGAATAATGTCAATGTGTATCTAACAGTACAGGGGATGAATAATGTCAATGTCAATGTATATCTAACAGTACAGAGGATGAATAATGTCAATGTATATCTAACAGTACAGGGGATGAATAATGTCAATGTATATCTAACAGTACAGGGGATGAATAATGTCAATGTGTATCTAAACAGTACAGAGGATGAATAATGTCAATGTATATCAATTCTGCCAGTGAGTAGTGTTTAAATGGATGGTAGCTTTATCTCAAAGAATGTGCATTTCATTTGCAATATTGCATGTTGCAATTCTCACATGCGTGCACGCACGCACGCACACACACACACACACACACACACACACACACACACACACCACACACACACACACACACACAAACACACCACACACACACACACACACACACACAAACAAATATGCTCTCTCTTTAACACCCACGGTGTCCTGATTTAAAAATAAAATGTAGCTCCATGTTCCCCATTGTGATAGTGATGGGTAGCAGAGCACCTGCAGCTGGGAAGGCCTCCTCTCTCAGCTCTGGGTTCAGGGTGTAACTGCAGTGTAACGGGGGGCAGATAGAGAGGGGAGCTGGGGAACCACACACCTCCTCTTCTCCGATCCATCATCTGGTTTACCTCTCAGCAGCACACTGCTTCCTTGTGCTACTGAATTATGAAACAGACTCTCTCCACTCGTTATCCCTCTCTCTCTATGCCTCTCTCTCTCAATTCAATTCAATTTGCTTTATTGGCATGACGTAACAATGTACATATTGCCAAAGCTTACTTTGGATTTTTCGATATATCTCTCTCTCCCTCTCGTTCTCTCTATCCCTCTATGCCTCTCTTTCTCTCTCTCTCTCTCTCTCTCTCTCTCTCTATGCCTCTCTTTTTCTTTCTCTCTCTCTTTGCTTCTCTTTCTTTCTCTCTCTCTCTCTCTCTTTCTCTCTCTCTTTCTCTTTCCTTCTCTCTCATTCTCTCTCTCTCTTTCTCTTTCCTTCTCTCTCCTCTCCTTCTCTCTCTCTCTCTTTCTCTTTCCTTCTCTCTCTCTCTCTCTCTCTCTCTCTCTCTCTCTATGCCTCTCTTTTTCTTTCTCTCTCTCTTTGCTTCTCTTTCTTTCTCTCTCTCTCTCTCTCTTTCCTTCTCTCTCCTTCTCTCTCTCTCTCTTTCTCTTTCCTTCTCTCTCTCTCTGTCTCTCTGTCTCTCTCTCTCTCTCTCTCTCTCTCTCTCTCCTCTTCTCTGTTAGCAGTAGCCTGGCCAGTTCAAACTCACATAATGAAACACTTTATGAGGATTTTTAAATGCGATCATAATCAAGGGGCCCAAATAGGAAAATTCAGGATTCATTTGTTCACTCTCATTACTAAAAAGCTTGTTGTACACCGTCTCCAAGGATACAGCCCGAGATTCTTTAGTGCCCCCCACCACCACCCTCCTCCCCCACTTCCTCCCCCTCTCCGGCCCATTGTTTACAAGGGAGGACATTTTTCGGCCCTTGTTTTGGATTCATGCTTAATTCATTGGTTGCTTTTTGCATTGAGCAGGATGCTAATGCTATTGGAGTTGTATCTTCTCTGGAGACTCTAAGTCCAGCAGGGTTCAGCCAGTGACTGTATCTCTAAATGAATCAACAGCTCTGGAGCCTGATCAGGTGACCCAGAACAGGTCAATTATTCACAGCCCCATCCCAGCAGATAGGGTTGTAGCAGATACTGTCCACGGGATGGATGCTGAGTTGGACTGGATCCTATGCGGTTATTATGCACAATGTGGTTCTGTGTGTGTGTGTATGTGTGTGTATTTGTGTATGTAACCAATAGTGATTGCTACTTCAAATTGGAGTGTGGCTGAGCAAGGCTAATAGCAAAATGGCTTCAGTTGGTTTGGCCAGCGCATTGTATCAATGTGCATGCTCCGACTGGGTTTTTCCTCATGTTTACCAGGCATGTGCTGTTTTTTTGGCTTTGTCATACTTTATGTCTGGTTGGTTGAACAATTTATTTGGCCTGCTGGATCTTTAGGTGTCAAAGTGTAATCATGGCTGCCATGGTTTCCCAAAGACATACACTGAACCCTACTCTCTCACTCCCTCCAACTTTGTCCCTCGTGTTACAAGAAATGGTGGCCATTTTGAAAATGGCTTATCTCTGTGTACTGTTCCTTCACCAAACATCATTGGACCAAATGTTTGTGAAGTTAGTTGACCAAGTATATGTCTGCTACTGTTTTTAAAGGGCTGGTGTAAACCTCTTAGCGACTGTATTTAAGAGGCAGAGAGTTTTCTCCTGGCTCATCTCAGTATGGAGCTCCCTGGGCTGTCTATAGCCCTGTGGCTGCCAGAAGAACCACTCTGAGTACTTCACCAACAACACATGACTAACTCTTCATCTGCTAATTGAGGCAAAGACTAATCCCATTTACAGCCATATCGATTTGATTCATCCCTCTTCTCTAGCTCCCCTCTGGTATCTTACATATGGTAGTCATCTCTATTGTCTCTTTGCCCACAAACAGAAGCCGTATCATGAACAATAACGTGTTAGTGATTGCTAGTTGGCTGCTATCGATGTCCCCTTCTCTCGTCTTCTCCTTCCGGGCACAAACTCACAAAAGTCCTCTTTTGTACAGTGGTTGAATGGGCAGATCAATGGTTGTGTGGAAAGAGCTTATTGTCATCGTGTTTGTGGGTTTGTGTGTGTGTGTGTGGTTCATGCATGTGTTGTGAGTGTGTGTGTGTGCACGTGTGCACGTGTGCGCGTGTGTGTGTGTGTGTGTGTGTGTGTGTGTGTGTGTGTGTTTGAAGGCTCTCTCTTTCATGTGTATGGACAGCCCCAGTCACACACAGAGACAGTCATTATCTATGTGTAAGCGTGTGTTAGAACAAAACAAACACAATTAGGGTTTCACTTTATTTTATTATTCAATTTGACCGTTAAATCAGTCTGAAAAAAACTATTTTGCAGGATTGGGATTTGTTGGTTCAATTTGATTTAATTTATAATTAGTTGAGGTTGAATAGTCCACCTCATCAAGAAATGTATCACACAGCACCCAGAGAAGATCCAATCTTTAAACTAGCCTTTATTAAAGCTATACAGCCAACGGCATCAGGGACCAAAGTCCTTCATGCTGTTCAGCCCAAATGTTCTGCTTTATTACATTTTTGAGGGAGATTTCCGTCTAACCTTGCTGAAGAGTACAGGATTGAAAGACAGAGAAAGATGAAAGGGAAGGAGAGCGTGGTAAGCAAAGAGCGAGAGAGAGAGGGTTATAGACAGAAAGTGAGAGATATATAGTAAGAAAGAAAGGGAGATACAGAAAGAGAAGGAGAGAGAGGTGAGAAGAAGAGAAAGGGAGCCGTAAAGAAAGAGACATTCACAGACAGAGAGAAGAAAAAATAGTTAGTGTGGAGTTCTTCTACTGTAGTTTCCCTGTAGTCGTGCCCTCTCCTGTTATCCTTGTAGTGACGGGGGAGGGGTGCTCTTAAAGGAAAGGGGCATTAATCACTCTCACTCCTGCTCCCTGACCTCTGACCCGTGCTTTTAATTGCTTCCGCTTCTCCTCTCACTGTGCTGTCTTCTGTTTTCCTCTCCTCCATCTTCACTCTCTATCCTCCCTTTGTTGTGTTGGCCCACATCAACAGGGTGCATTGAAGGAGATTATATCGCAGCGGCTGACTATCATTACCTTCTCTGCCTTCTTTCCATCCCTCTCGCTTTTCTTTTTCTAATCTTTCTATTTCTTGAGGACACATCCCCTTGTGTTCTGTTTCTCCTCTCTCTCTCTCTCTATCCCAGTCAGGATGAGTGATCTGTAGTTTCTGGCACATTGATATTCAAGGTGCAGTGTTGATTGGAAAAGCTCTGCCTACTCCCTTGGGTCATGTCTGTAGACACAGAGATGGAAACTAATAAAGAAATGCTGCAGAGTCACTGGCTTTTACCTCATTATCTGCCAATGACATGCTCCCCTCAGCCAAGGTGTCACCCTGACATTTGTTTAGGCAGGAACATGGGAGAATAAGCTGAATTGAAGGAAAGAGAAGGATGAAAAGAGGGTGAAAGAGGAGGAAGGCAGGCAGAGGCAGAGAGCAGCCTGACTGCCAGGTGCCAAATACCAGGCCAGACAGACAGACAGTGGGCTGGTGCTGGTGGGCAGAGCCACCCCTACCATGCCCTCCTCATGCCAGCCAGAGTCAGAGCCAGAGAGACGTGCCTCCCAGCAGCAGCAGCTGTAGCCCCGCCACAACGTATCGTATACACTAATCCTGTGTCACACACTCTGTGTGAGGCTCTGTATTTGGACGGGTAATACTGTTGCCTGTTTACTTATGGTCCTAATGACTTTGGATTCATGTTTCTGACTCTCTTTGCATACCTTTTTGTTGGTGGCAAAATAATGTTTTACAAGTTTCATGTGAGTCTCCCTTTTTAGTTACAGATTTGTGAAGTTCAAAGGTTACCACAGCTATTAATCTGAGAAGAAACAAGAGTAAGTACAGAGATGAAAGGTCAAGTTTATGGTCAGGGTCAGAGGACAGTGTCAGGTCTATTTAACATTTTGGAAGCAATTAGCTCCACTGTTTTTTGAATTGATTAACACAGCCGTTCATAGAGGTTAATTTGGAAGGGATGTAAATACAGCACTAATTTCCCTTTTATTAAAACCAGGTAAGGATGCCACCCAGTGCTCTCGTTAATGCTCTCTACTTTTTGATATTTTCTTAAAATCTGTCGTCCCGTCTTGAAACTTACATATCTAAATTAGTACATCTGGACCAAAGCGAGTTAGTTTTTTAACAATTATCGTCAGATAACCTCCTTTGTCTATTACATATCTTACATGCTTCATCAGTAAGCAAAGCTCCTTCGGCAGTTTTATCTCTCGATGCAGAAAAAGCTTTTGATAGACTAGAATGGTGATATCTTTGGCTCCAATTTCATTAATATGATACTATATATATGCCAATCCCTCAGCCATACTAATAACAGGCAATATCAATTATGTTCCGTTCAGAATAACTAGAAGTAGCAGGCAAGGTGATCCCATGTCACTTCTGACATTTTTAATGTCGATGGAGCTTCTGGCCCAGGCAATTCGACAATCGAAAGAAATGACACTAATATCTCTCAATTCTACGGATCACGTCATCTCCTTATACGCAGACGATATCGTATTTTATCTAGACAATGTATCTCAATCCCTACCAAAAGCTTTGAAGATCATAGACATATTCAGCTCCATCTCAAGTTATAAAATCAATCTAACTGTCACGTCCTGGCCAGTATATAAGGTTAATTGTTTTGTAGTTTGGTCAGGGCGTGACAGAGGGTATTTGTTTTATGTGGTTCAGGGTGGTGTGTTTGATTAAGGGTGTTTGATTTAGTATTTCCGGGGTTTTGGTTTATAGTCTGTTTATGTATTTCTATGTCTAGTCTGGTGAGTGTGTTTCTATGTTGGTTAATTGGGATTGGGACTCTCAGTTGAAGGCAGGTGTTGTCTATCTGCCTTTGATTGAGAGTCTCATATATAAGGGTGTGTTTGTGATTTGTGGGTGATTGTTCTGTGTTCAGCCCTAGGCTTTGCCAGACTGTTTTGTTGTTCGTTCGTTTTCGTGGTTTGTTTGTTTTGGAGTGTTCATTTTTTTGTAGTTAATAAAAGTCGAAATGAGCATACACGTACCTGCTGCGTTTTGGTCCTCTTTCACCAACGACAACCGTGACAGAATCACCCACCACCAAAGGACCAAGCAGCAGGAGAACAGCATGGATGGATGGACGTGGGCGGATTTAAGGAGGTTCGTGTCCAGGGCTATGGAAGAGTTAAGGGAACCCGAGAGGCAGCCCCAATAAAAAATTTTGGGGGGGCACAAGGGCTGTGAAGAGGGGCAAGGATGGAGCCCCAGGCCAGCTCCCCGCACTAGCCCTGAGGTACGTGTCTCCAATCTGGTACGCCCAGTACCAGCACCCCGCACCAAGCCCAAGGTGCGTGTCCCCAGCCCGCCAGTCAACAGTCGTCGGAGCTGCCCGCCAGTCAACAGTCGTCGGAGCTGCCCGCCAGTCAACAGTCGTCGGAGCTGCCCGCCAGTCAACAGTCGTCGGAGCTGCCCGCCAGTCAACAGTCGTCGGAGCTGCCCGCCAGTCAACAGTCGTCGGAGCTGCCCGTCAGTCAACAGACGTCGGAGCTGCCCGTCAGTCAACAGTCGTCGGAGCTGCCCGTCAGTCAACAGTCGCCGGAGTGGTCAGACTGCGCTGAACTGCCGGAGTGGCCAGACTGCGCTGAACTGCCGGAGTGGCCAGACTGCGCTGAACTGCCGGAGTAGCCAGACTGCGCTGAACTGCCGGAGTGGCCAGACTGCGCTGACCTGCCGGAGTGGCCAGACTGCGCTGACCTGCCGGAGTGGCCAGACTGCGCTGACCTGCCGGAGTGGCCAGACTGCGCTGACCTGCCGGAGTGGCCAGACTGCGCTGACCTGCCGGAGTGGCCAGACTGCCCTGACCTGCCGGAGTGGCCAGACTGCCCTGACCTGCCGGAGTGGCCAGACTGCCCTGACCTGCCGGAGTGGCCAGACTGCCCTGACCTGCCGGAGTGGCCAGACTGCCCTGACCTGCCGGAGTGGCCAGACTGCCCTGACCTGCCGGAGTGGCCAGACTGCCCTGACCTGCCGGAGTGGCCAGACTGCCCTGACCGCCCCGAGCTGACAGACTGCCCAGACCGCCCCGAGCTGACAGACTGCCCAGACCGCCCCGAGCTGCCAGACTGCCCCGAACTGCCAGACTGCCCAGACTGCCTGGAACGGCCAGAACCTGAGCCGCCTCCAATATAGGTGGGTTGGGGAGGGGGGGTGTAGCACAGTGCCGTCGTTGACGGCAGCCACCCTCCCTTCCCTCCCTTTAGTAAGGGGGAATTTTTCTTTTGGGTATTGTTTGGGGGTATTTTTTTTTTTTTTGTTAAGGTGCTTCTGGGGTAGCACCTTTAAAGGGGGGGTACTGTCACGTCCTGGCCAGTATATAAGGTTAATTGTTTTGTAGTTTGGTCAGGGCGTGACAGAGGGTATTTGTTTTATGTGGTTCAGGGTGGTGTGTTTGATTAAGGGTGTTTGATTTAGTATTTCCGGGGTTTTGGTTTATAGTCTGTTTATGTATTTCTATGTCTAGTCTGGTGAGTGTGTTTCTATGTTGGTTAATTGGGATTGGGACTCTCAGTTGAAGGCAGGTGTTGTCTATCTGCCTTTGATTGAGAGTCTCATATATAAGGGTGTGTTTGTGATTTGTGGGTGATTGTTCTGTGTTCAGCCCTAGGCTTTGCCAGACTGTTTTGTTGTTCGTTCGTTTTCGTGGTTTGTTTGTTTTGGAGTGTTCATTTTTTTGTAGTTAATAAAAGTCGAAATGAGCATACACGTACCTGCTGCGTTTTGGTCCTCTTTCACCAACGACAACCGTGACGCTAACCAAATCTGCCCTACTGCATCTGAAGACCCTGATGGAGGACTCCATCTCTACTTTTGGAATCCCAATCATTTACCATTTTAAATATTTGGGAATATAACTATTTCCTTCCCTAGATTAAACCCTTGCCAGAAACTTTAACAGAACACTCAAATCAACTCAATCCGACCTCAGTAGATGGACTAATATTCCAGCTGCTTTAACCAGCAGAATATCTATTGTCAAAATGAATATATTTCCACGGCAGAATTTATGTAGTTCAGTTATTCACTTGGGTGCTTTTTAGTCTTTTAGTTTTTTAGTTTTTGTTGTTCTTTAGTGTTTTATCCTCTGATGTTTGTTGTCTAGTAAAAATGTATGTTTTTATAGTTTTTTTTTCTCAGTTTGTTTCCTTTGAAGGCCATTGTGTTGCATCCATGTCTGAAATGTGCTATATAAATAAAGCTTGATTTGATTGATTTGATGTTTTGTCTCCCCCTTCTAGCAGTTGGGATAAAATTTGTAGCCTGGACAAAATTTACAAACTTGCAAAGAGGGAAAGACATAGGAGGACTATCCGTACCAAACTTTAAATTGCATTTCCAGGCACTAGCATTTCGGCCCATCTTAAATTTGTTTAGACATGATTCTTCTACCCCCTGGCTGACTATAGAGAGAAATATGGTGTATCCTATTGCCTTGGAAGAGGTGGTCTTCACTGATATATCCCTTAATCAATGTAAACTATGCTTTGGTCCTATTATTGCTCACTCAATTTCTATTTGTTGCAAAATTTAAAGACATTGTAACTGGGAATCAAAATGGCATAACCATACTCCAATATTTCACAATAACGCCTTGTGTTATTGGAGGGCAACCTTTTGCATCTCGACAATGTTCCAAATGTGGAATACATACCCTTGCCAATATCATGGACAGTAATGGTTTGAGAAAATTCCAAGATTTGAAAGACACATACACATTACCAGGTAAATATTTGTTTCTACATTTACAATTTATTCCCGTGGGATGCCCGTCTAATGATGGGATTTATAAATAAGGAGGCCCACTTCTTCTTTTGTGGGCCTTTTCTTTGTTTTCTTTTCCTGTTTATGTTGAATTTATTATCACTTAACCTTATTTTTTTTAGGTGGGAGCCTATGTGTACGTGTTTTAAAAACGTATAATTTACATGGATAATGTAACTGTAACTGTAACACCCCAACAACAACAAAAACAAATAAAATGATAGTAAAGGTTCAATGGTTCAAAGGAGGGGAATTATAGGATCCAGATGACATACACCGGCAGCCCAGGAACCAGACGTCAGGGGTCAGAGCAGGGGGTCAGTCCAGAGCAGCTACAGTCCCTTTGGAAAGTATTCAGACCCCTTGACTTTTTCCGCATTTTGTTACATTACAGCCTTATTCTAAAATTGATTAAATGTTTTTTTTCAGCAATCTACACACAATACCCAATAATGACAAAGTGAAAACAGGTTTTAGACATTTTTGCAAATGTATTAAAAATAAAACAGAAATACCTTATTTACATAAGTATTCAGACCCTTTCCTATGAGACTCGAAATTGAGCTCAGGTGCATCCTGTCTCCAATGATCATCAGATTGATTTGGCCTCCGCAAGCCTCCGGAGGCTTCGCACACCCTCCATACGGAGCCTCATAAATAGTCTTTCACTCTGGACAGAGAGAGAAGCCAATGGAGGAAGTTGAAAAGAGAGAACTTTTAATGAGGTTTTGTTAGGACTTTGATAGGAACACTGTGTTGTATCATTTACCCTTTGTTACAGAAGGCCAGAGAAATATGACACAGAAACTAGAGTTTACATGTCAAACCAAAGCCATCTCATTCTGTGGGACATTAGGGAAAGGGAAACTGTCATTAGTGGAGATGGCAGTCTGTGGGTTTCTAGATGATGACTTAGACCTGGGGTTTGATATATGTTTGATTTGGTCTGACAGGCCCTTTGTGCCCGTGTCTCCCACAATGCAAAGCATTTCCATCCCAACTGACAGCCTTATTCTTGTTGCAGATGTAATGATCTGCTTTCAGAGTGCCATGGTTTAAGTTTCTTCTCTCTTTTCTTCGTGTTTTTCTCTCTCAACCTTTTTGTCTGACGGTGGCGTTGTGTTGTCTTTGGTGGTTGGATCTTTCGATGTCGTGACTGGGTATCTCATGCAAAGCGGAGGGCACAAACAGGCACAAATCACATTCCAGCAGGATTCCAAAGAAATTTGACATATGTTACAGCCAGGGAGACAAGTTTATGTTTGTTTGTTTGTTTGTTTTTCCTGATGTTAACCAGCCATGGTAATTAGCCCGGCGGCTGTGATGGGTCTATCTGTCTCAGTTCTGACAGTCAGAAGAATGCAGTAGCCAAACTCTCATTAAAGCAGTAGTACAGTCTCTCTGCTCTGCTAGCTAAGAAGCTATTTATTTGCTGGTGAGGTCGAGGGCAGCTCACTGGGGTCCTGGCATCATAACACAGAAGGAGGCTGTCATGCTGCTACTTCCAACCTCAGAAGTGCTCTCATTATGGACTCTTCCAGGGAAACTTTACTACTGTGCTCAGAGCCATCAGTAAACACTTCTGTGTGTGGTTAATGTGTTTGTATTGATTGAGATCTTTGACCATCTTGAGACATTTTGATACAGCCCTGAGAGCTGGTTTAGCCAGTTAGCCGTGTTTGTATGTGGATAAACTGCTACTATAGAGCCTTACTCCTCCAGTAGATGCCTGTAGTGTCCATGTAACATACATTCCGCGCCGTTGGCTCCGTGCATCCCCTCTCTCCTCCTCTCTCCTCCCAGCACGATATCCTCCTGCCTTCCACCTCCTCTTTCATGTGCCAAGAGACGGTGCTGAAGGCAAGCGCTGACAAAATGTTGTCATTATCTTAGCGTTAGCGGGCCGCCCACGCCACGCCTCTCATTCATTCCACAGCTAGCCCAATGGCCCCAGAGGGAGAGAGAGGAGTGTGTGGGCGAGAGAGAAGGCATTCTCTTCTGTGTTGAGAGAGAGAGTGTAGCGGTAAAATAATATGACATATGAAAAGAACAGTGATTTGATTGCAAGCCAAGCTGTTCTAATAGAGATAGAGTATATAGGAAATAGATAAAGCTAGTCTCGAAAGTAACAGGGATGAAATGGCTACTGTGATAGTTGGGCTGACAGTTAAAACAAAGACGAGAGCCGAAGAAAGAGATACATTTTCGATATAGATCAATAAAGTCCGTCTTCGTGCCACCTGCCATCACTCAACACTGTCTTCCCTGTGGAGTGTCATTGATATGGTTAAACATGTATTATTTTATTTAACTAGGCAAGTCAGTTAAGAACAAATTCTTATTTACAGTGATGCCCCCCCCCCCAGGGTACGCCCTCCCCTAACCCCACAGCACCTAACATTAAACACAAACACACATGTATGCACAAAAGCCATGTGATTTGTCCCACAGAGAGCAGTGTCTTGCTGGGTGTTTGTGACAGCGGTATCAGTGGGAGAGAGAGCGTGGGCCAGGCTAAGAAAAGACAAGCTCAGTGCTGGTGATTCAGCTCTTAAGTCCAGCTGTGAAGCCTGATTCATTTGCTCTTTAATGGCAATCATAACTCACTGTGCTCATAACTCATTTGTAATGTCTTATACATCAATAGTAGGGGAGCTTTATAATGGCCCAGGCCTTTGCTGGCAGAGTGTGTTTAATGCATCGCTGCAGGGCGTAGAGTTCTACAAATGCTGTGTTCAACAATCACTTTCCTCTTTCCAAGAGTCATCATTTGTTTTCTTAGTGCAATGTGCACTCGAGGGGGTTTTGAGTAAAAGTTTTTAGAAGTACTCTTTATTTTAGTGCAGCTATTTTGGTGTTTGGTTTCTTCTGACAACTCCAGTTGGGTTGTTCCTAATTTAGAGAACAGAGGTTGGAGTTGCTCATTATGGGGTGATTGGACTGTGGTACCGTGTCACTTGTCAGGGAGCGGAGCTAATGAGTTGAGCTGGAGGCCATTTCTCTGGGCCCGTCCTGGCAGAGTGTGCGAGTGTGATTGTACGTGTGATCTCATTGCTGGAGGTGTCCCTTGCTTTATCTAAGAATAGAACGAACCCGAGCTAGGCTATAATACTGTATATTATGGTGAGAATGTGAGACAGTAGGACCATTATAAATGTGTTCAGGCTCAACACTGGCGAGGAAAGTGTTGAAAACACACCATGAAATTGCACATCTATCCCACTCCTGTGTACAAGACAATGGCTTGATGTATGATTTCAAGGAGAGACATTCACTCACTTTCAGTCTCTAGAATAGCCTAACAAATATCATAGTAAGTCTTGCTTTCACCCCCCCCCCAACCATGTTAAACAGAAAGTCCTTAGACTGAACTCTCGTTAGTGTGATTTGCCACCCCCCACCAGAAATCTCCAGTGCTCCAAACCAGAAAACTGTAATTTCTCCTTCAACATTAAATATCATTCAATTTATTTCCTTTCCCATCTTCCTCTCCTTCCTCCTCCGGGGAGTTTTCCTCGCTTTGCTTTTGACACGGATAAACTTGTGAGGGCTTCTAGAAGTGACAAGGTGTGACTGACAGGGGACTCTGTCTAATCCGTAGCTACATATCCCCCCCCACCCACACACACACGTCTACCACCCCATTTACCCCCTCCCCTCCTCCCCAGGGTTATACAACTTTCCCTCCACTCTCTCCATGTCTGTTTTGCCAGACGCGTGGTTGGGATTAGCTAAAGCGATTATCAGGAGCTTTTGCAGTTTTGTGCAGATGAATCATGGTAATGCTACACAGTGAAGCGCCTCATGCATTCCTAAGCCCCCTCTACACTTCTCTCTGATTCTCCCAAACGACACAGCGAGCCAGTTGGCTTCACCTAACTAAGCCAGGTGGAGGCACCTTCAAACACACACACACACACACACACACACGGGAACGTGCACACACGCGCACACACACACAAACACACCTGGGTCTGTATGGTTGCCAGGACAAATACAGGAATAAGCATTAATGCGTGGTTCCACACCAGCTCTAGCGGACAATTCTCACATAGGAACTTTATTGGGAGGAAGGATGTTTAACATACTTTTTACAATTTTATCACTAACCATTTTTTGGGGTTATCCCACTTTAGACCTATACATGCCTCCTGTAAGACCCTATGATCTGTGAACCGTAGATGATACAGACAACATCATGGTGTCATTATAGTCCTTATAGTGTTCTCTCAAATATGGAGGAAGTCTAGATTCTGCCATACACATTTTCACATTCATTTATTCAACATTAAAAAGTATATCTCAAAACTACCCTTTTTTGATTTTTTGACATATTGTTTGTAAGAATATACCCTTCAAACACCTCACATTTCCAGAGTGGGCTCTCTGTTACTTTTAATGAGATGACACATTTTATACATAGAAATTGACATTATAGGTAATTAAAACCCCATTAGGTCTAAGCCCTTGATCGCAACATGTACAAAGCTAAGATATGGAATTGTTTAAGATGGTCATAAAATGCATGTGGATGTTGTAGAGCGACTTATTAGTTTATAGCTCAAACGGTTTGGGTTTTACAGACAATATTATTTTCCGTATCCTCTCATGTGTAGAAAAATATTGCTTTCACAAGCCCCGTCTTATGGAACAGGTACATACTTTACATTGGCTGAAAGACGGCATTGAGCTGCAGCCACTACGGTAAGTCATTAACATTAACACACGGAGAGATATTCAATGTTAAAAAAAATGACATCTCCGAGTGACGCATGGGTGCGTCAATCGACTCTAGGTGGTTTTAACCAATCACAGCCCTCCTTTAGGATTACACATTCAGCAAGTCACCAGCAGAGGGAGTTCCCTTTGAATCCATTTTCCTATTCACTGTGTTGGTGGTGCTCATAAAATGTATCATCATTTTAGAATTAGCAGAGAGCCCACTCTGGAAATTTGATGTAGGCCTATTTGTAGTGTATATTGTTCCAAACAATATGTCTTAAAATGAACCAAATGCAAAAGGTTCATTTTGATATATTCATGTTTCTTTTATGTTGAATAAATTAATGTGATTATAAAATATATATAAAAATCTGACATACTCTATATATTAGAGCACACTATAAGGAGTATAATGACAAGATGTGTCCTATATCAAGAATGGTTCACAGATCATAGGGTCTTACAGGAGGAATGTATAGGTCTAAAAAGTCCACTTTCATCATGATTTTCTCAAAGATGGTTTGTGATACAAATGTAAAACGCATTTCAAACATCCTTCCTCCTAATGAAGTTTCTATGTGAGAATTGCCAGAACAATCTGAGATACCAAAAATATTTTCCTCTGCCGTGGAGTTGCCCCGATGCAGAGAGCAAACTAGACTGTAAGATAGCCATATTTCATTGCTGTGTACAGTTATAATTTATTGGATTCGGATGCACACTATATCCCACCCTGCTTCTCTAGTCCTAGGCATTAAATGTGACATGATAGCTCTGTTTTTTTACACTCACTCAGATGTGGCTCACACACACTCACACACACACCCTGTGGGGGAGAGGAATGCCTTGGGCGCTTTCTGACTTTGCTACAATGTTAAACATTTCTCAAACATGTTCGCCTTAAGGGTAGTTTAACTCGGCATGTACTGTTCAACATTACCATAGCGGATTGCTATTAAATATCCATACTTCAACACAAGCAATAAACCATTTATAATATGCACTTCTGATCACCATCACTGTCACCGTTATGACTTATGTCGTCTAGTTGAAGTTAAAAAAAAATAAAAAATGCACCTTTATTTAACCAGGTAGGCTAGTTGAGAACAAGTTCTCATTTACATCTGCGACCTGGCCAAGACAAAGCAAAGCAGTTCGACACATACAACACAGTTACACATGGAATAAACAAACACACAGTCAATAATACAGTAGAAGTCTATATACAGTTTGTGCAAATGAGGTAAGGGAGGTAAGGCAATAAATAGGCCATAGTGGTGAAGTAATTACAATTTACCAATTAAACACTGGAGTGATTGATGTACAGAAGATGAATGTGCAAGTAGAGATACTGGGGTGCAAAGGAGCAAGATAAATGAATAAATACAGTATGGAGATGAGGTAGTTGGATGGGCTATATTACAGATGGGCTATGTACAGGTGCAGTGATCTGTGAGCTGCTCGGACAGCTGGTGCTTAAAGCTAGTCCTGGAGATATGAGTCTCCAGCTTCAGTGATTTTTGCAGTTCATTTCAGTCATTGGCAGCAGAGAACTGGAAGGAAAGGCGGCCAAAGGAGGAATTGGCTTTGGGGGTGACCAGTGAGATATACTGGATGCTGGAGCGCATGCTACGGGTGGGTGCTGCTATGGTGACCAGTGAGCTGAGATAAGGCCGGGCTTTACCTAGCAGAGACTTGTAGATGACCTGGAGCCATTGGGTTTGGCGACGAGTATGAAGCGAGGGCCAGCCAACGAGAGCGTACAGGTCGCAATGGTGGGTAGTATATGGGGCTTTGGTGACAAAACGGATGGCACTGTGATAGAATGCATCCAATTTGTTGAGTAGAGTGTTGGAGGCTATTTTGTAAATGACATCGCCGAAGTCGAGGATCGGTAGGATGGTCAGTTTTACGAGGGTATGTTTGGCAGCATGAGTGAAGGATGCTTTGTTGCGAAATAGGAAACTGATTCTAGATTTCATTTTGGATAGGAGAAGCTTAATGTAAGTCTGGAAGGAGAGTTTACAGTCTAACCAGACACCTAGGTACTTGTAGCTGTCCACATATTCTAAGTCAGAACCATCCAGAGTAGTGATACTGGATGGGCGGGAAAGTGCGGGCCGCGATCGGTTGAAAAGCATGCATTTAGTTTTACTTGCATTTAAGAGCAGTTGGAGGCTACAGAAGGAGAGTTGTATGGCATTGAAGCTCGTCTGTATGTTAGTTAACACTGTGTCCAAAGAAGGGCCAGAAGTATACAGAATGGTGTCGTCTGTGTAGAGGTGGATCAGAGAATCACCAGCAGCAAGAGCGACATCATTGATGTATACAGAGAAGAGAGTCGGCCCGAGAATTGAACCCTGTGGCACCCCCATAGAGACTGCCAGAGGTCCGGACAACAGGCCCTCCGATTTGACACACTGAACTCTATCTGAGAAGTAGTTGGTGAACCAGGCGAGGCAGTCATTTGAGAAACCAAGGCTGTTTAGTCTGCCGATAAGAATGTGGTGATTGACAGAGTCGAAAGCCTTGGCCAGGTCGATGAACATAGCTGCACAGTAATGTCTCTTATCGATGGCGGTTATGATATCGTTTAGGACCTTGAGCGTGGCTGAGATGCACCCATGACCAGCTCTGAAACCAGATTGCATAGTGGCGAAGGTACGGTGGGATTCGATATGGTCTGAAATCTGTTTAACTTGGCTTCTCGAAGACCTTAGAAAGGCAGGGTAGGATAGATATAGGTCTGTAGCAGTTTGGGCCTAGAGTGTCTCCCCCTTTGAAGAGGGGGATGATCGTGGCAGCTTTCCAATCTTTGGGAATCTCAGACGACACGAAAGAGAGATTGAACAGGCTAGTAATAGGGGTTGCAACAATTTCGGCAGATAATTTTAGAAAGAGAGGGTCCAGATTGTCTAGCCCGGCTGATTTGTAGGGGTCCAGATTTTGCCGCTCTTTCAGAACATCAGCTATCTGGATTTGGGTGAAGGATAAATGTGGGAGGCTTGGGCGAGTTGCTGTGGGGGGGTGCCGGGCAGTTGACCGGGGTAGGGGTAGCCAGGTGGAAAGAATGGCCAGCCATCGAAAAATGCTTATTGAAATTCTCAATTGTAGTGGATTAATCGGTGGTGACAGTGTTTCCTAGCCTCAGTGCAGTGGGCAGCTGGGAGGAGGTGCTCTTATTCTCCATGGACTTTACAGTGTCCCAGAACTTTTTTGAGTTTGTGCTACAGGATGCACATTTCTGTTTGAAAAAGCTAGCCTTTTTAAGTTAAGAACATTAAGTTTCTCTCCCTTATCCAACTCTGTCTTTGTTGTACTCTCCATTCCTCTCCTCTCTCGCTCAGACTTTTTGCTACTCAATAGCTCCTGCAGATGGCTTGGACTAATTGCAAAGCCTTGTTGCGGTTCTTCTTCACACTCCATCCTCCTTTCCTCACAAACAGATAATCATGACCCTGGATTTTTTCTGCCTCTTCCAAAAACTCTTGAGGATGTTCTCATTAACAGGACTTGTCATTTACTCATTTATCCCCCCCCCCCTTGCCACCACCCGCCACCCAGCACCCTCTCATCCTGGCGGGTGTGGATGGTTTCTCCCTGGAAGCTCCAGGGCCCTCTCCTTCTCAACCACACAAAAATTAGCTGCAGCTTCTCAGACAGACTGTTTAAATTAGTATCTGTGCGTGGGTGGTGGATGGTGTAAGGTGTGTATTTGTGTGTGGGTGTGTGTGTGTTTTCATGCATGCCTGCCTGTCTGTATGTGTGAGTATGCGTGTTTATTCATTTTTGCGTGCATGTGCACGTGTGTGTGTGTCAGAAATAACATGTGTGTGTGTTGTACCACTAGGACCTCTGTATGCTACCTGCCAGGCACCTCAGGCTCAACGGTGAGTCCTCCTCCTATAGAAACACTTACACTGGTGTGTAGAGACCCGAGTGTGTAGACTGGTGTGTGTAGACCGGTGTGTGTAGACTGGAGTGTGTAGACTGGTGTGTGTAGACTGGAGTGTGTGCTGTAGAGTGTCTATGGAGTGTCTGCATTGTGTGAAGGTGTGTGACGTGTCAAGGCTAATCAGTCCATCATAGGAGTGTGTCTCTTAACAACAGCTGCCTTCCCAGACACACTCTCACCTGTAGGAGGAGAAAAGGGGAGATGGAGAGAAAAAAAGATAACAAATCACCTTCATACTGTATGACTCTGCCTTTCTGCTACTGCTATGTTTTTAGATGAGGTTTCTACTGTATCTTACATAGACTCACATATCTACTCTGTCTGTCACCCACAATAAGAAACAAACAGAGATAAACATACAGTTGAAGTCAGAAGTCTACATACACCTTAGCCAAATATATTTTAACTCAGTTTTTCACAATTACTGAGATTTAATCCTAGTAAAAATGCCCTGTTTTAGGTCAGTTAGGATCACCACTTTATTTTAAGAATGTGAAATGTCAGAATAATATTAGAGAGAAGGATTTATTTCAGCTTTTATTTCTTTCATCACATTTCCAGTGGGTCAGAAGTTTACATACACTCAATTAGTATTTGGTAGCATTGGCTTTAAATTGTTTAACTTGGGTTAAATGTTTCAGGTAGCCTTCCACAAGCTTCCCACAATAAGTTGGGTGAATTTTGGCTCATTCCTCCTGAGAGCTGGTGTAACTGAGTCAGGTTTGTAGGCCTCCTTGCTCGCACATGCTTTTTCAGTTCTGCCCACAAATTTTGTATAGGATTGAGGTCAGGGCTTTGTGATGGCCACTCCAATACCTTGACTTTGTTGTCCTTAAGCTATTTTGCCACAACTTTGGAAATATGCTTGGGGTCATTGTCCATTTGGAAGACCCATTTGCAACCAAGCTTTAACTTCCTGACTGATGTCTTGAGATGTTGCTTCAATATATCCACATAATTTTACTTCCCCATGACGCCGTCTATTT
This sequence comes from Salmo trutta, assembly GCF_901001165.1. NCBI lineage: Eukaryota > Metazoa > Chordata > Actinopteri > Salmoniformes > Salmonidae > Salmo > Salmo trutta. The sequence continues at coordinate 26,475,985 of NC_042986.1, forward strand.
TGTGAAGTGCACCAGTTCTTCCTGCAGCGTAGCACCCCCACAACATGATGCTGCCACCCCCGTGCTTCATGGTTGGGATGGTATTCTTTGGCTTGCAAGCCTCCCCCTTTTTCCTCCAAACATAACAATGGTCATTATGGCCAAACAGTTCTATTTTTGTTTCATCAGACCAGAGGATATTTCTCCAAAAAGTATGATTCTTATCCCCATGTGCAGATGCCACCCGTAGTCTGGCTTTTTTATGGCGGTTTTGGAGCAGTGACTTATTCCTTGCTGAGCGGCCTTTCAGGTTATGTCGATATAGGACTTTTTTTTACTATGGATATAGATACTTTTGTACCTGTTTCCTCCAGCATCTTCACAGGGTCCTTTGCTGTTGTTCTGGGATTGATTTGCATTTTTCCCACCAAAGTATGTTCATCTCTAGGAGACAGAACACGTCTCCTTCCTGAGCAGTATGACGGCTGCGTGGTCCCATGGTGTTTATACTTGCGTACTATTGTTTGTACGTGGTACCTTCAGGCGTTTGGAAATTGCTCCCAAGGATGAACCAGACTTGTGGAGGTCTACAATTTTTTTATGAGGTCTTGGCTGATTTCTTTGATTTTCCCATGTAAACTTCCAACTTCAACTGTACATGTGCATGCATGCACGCACACACACAGACACACAAACACACACACACAGACACACACATAGAAACACACTCGGTGTAGGATTTACTCTCCTAATGCCTCCAAGCTCTTGGAAACATTTAGCTGACAGGTTAAAGACTGATTGAGCACCCCTCTGCAAAGCCTCCTCATTCTGCCTGCAATAGGGGCTCAATGATGCAATCTGGCATCCACACACACACACACACACACACAATAAACACAACACACAGACACACCCTTGAGGAGGTTTTGTTGCTATAAACAGTGACAAATGGATCTTCTTCACCTTGGTCATAAGACACCATACCCCACGCATACAGGTTGAGGGCGCATTGCACTGCAGTCACTGTTAGGAGGGAAAACCACTCTAGTCGCTGTGAGGAAGGAGCAGCACTCTAATCACTGTGAGGAAGGAGCTTCACTCTAGTTGCTGTGAGGAAGGAGCAGCACTCTAGTTTCAGTGAGGAAGGAGCAGCACTCTAGTCACAGTGAGGAAGGAGCAGCACTCTAGTCGCTGTGAGATAGGCACAGCACTCTAGTCGCAGTGAGGAAGAAGAAGCACTCTATTCGCTATGAGGTAGGAGCAGCACTCTAGTCGCTATGAGGTAGGAGCAGCACTCTAGTCGCTATGAGGTAGGAGCAGCACTCTAGTCGCTATGAGGTAGGAGCAGCACTCTAGTCGCTTTGAGGAATTAGCAGCACTCTAGTCGCTGTGAGGAAGGAGCAACACTCTAGTCGCTGTGAGGAAGGAAAACCACTCTAGTCGCTGTGAGGAAGGAGCACCAGTCTAGTCGCTGTGAGTAAAGAAAACCACTCTAGTCACTGTGAGGAAGAAAAACTACTCTAGTAGCTGTGAGGAAGAAGAAACACTAGTCACTGGGAGGAAGGAGAAGCACTCTAGTTGCTATGAGGTAGGAGCAGCACTCTGGTCGCTTTGAGGAATTAGCAGCACTCTAGTCACTGTGAGGAAGGAGCAGCACTCTAGTTGCTGTGAGGAAGGAGCATTCTAGTCACCGTGTGGAAGGAAATCTTCTCTAGTCATTGTGAGGAAGGAAAACCACTCTCGCCGCGGTGAGGAAGGAAATCCACTCTAGTCGCTGTGAGGAAGGAAAACCACTCTAGTCGCTGTGAGTACGGAAAACCACTCTAGTCACTGTGAGGAAGGAAAACCACTCTAGTCACTGTGAGGAAGGAAAACCATTCTCGTCGCTGTGAGGAAGGAAAACCACTCTCGTCGCGGTGAGGAAGGAAAACCACGCTAATCGTTGTGAGGAAGTAGCAGCACTCTAGTCGCTGTGAGGAAGGACCAGCACTCTAGTTGCTGTGAGATAGGAGCAGCACTCTAGTCGCTGTGAGGAATTTTCAGCACTCTAGTCGCTGTGAGGAAGGAGCATCACTCTAGTCGCTGTGAGGAAGAAACAGCACTCTAGTCGCTGTGAGGAGGGAAAACCACTCTTGTCGCTGTGAGTAGGTAAAACCACTCTAGTCGCTGTGAGGAAGGAAAACCACTCTAGTCGCTGTGAGTAGGTAAAACCACTCTAGTCGCTGTGAGTAGGTAAAACCACTCTAGTCGCTGTGAGTAGGTAAAACCACTCTAGTCGCTGTGAGGAAGGAAAACCACTCTAGTCGCTGTGAGTAGGTAAAACCACTCTAGTCGCTGTGAGTAGGTAAAACCACTCTAGTCGCTGTGAGTAGGTAAAACCACTCTAGTCGCTGTGAGTAGGTAAAACCACTCTAGTCGCTGTGAGTAGGTAAAACCACTCTAGTCGCTGGGAGTAGGTAAAACCACTCTAGTCGCTGTGAGTAGGTAAAACCACTCTAGTCGCTGTGAGGAAGGAAAACCACTCTAGTCGCTGTGAGTAGGTAAAACCACTCTAGTCGCTGTGAGTAGGTAAAACCACTCTAGTCGCTGTGAGTAGGTAAAACCACTCTAGTCGCTGTGAGTAGGTAAAACCACTCTAGTCGCTGTGAGTAGGTAAAACCACTCTAGTCGCTGTGAGTAGGTAAAACCACTCTAGTCGCTGTGAGTAGGTAAAACCACTCTAGTCGCTGTGAGTAAGGAAAACCACTCTAGTCGCTGTGAGTAGGTAAAACCACTCTAGTCGCTGTGAGTAGGTAAAACCACTCTAGTCGCTGTGAGTAGGTAAAACCACTCTAGTCGCTGTGAGTAGGTAAAACCACTCTAGTCGCTGTGAGTAGGTAAAACCACTCTAGTCGCTGTGAGTAGGTAAAACCACTCTAGTCGCTGTGAGTAGGTAAAACCACTCTAGTCGCTGTGAGTAGGTAAAACCACTCTAGTCGCTGTGAGTAGGTAAAACCACTCTAGTCGCTGTGAGTAGGTAAAACCACTCTAGTCGCTGGGAGTAAGGAAAACCACTCTAGTCGCTGTGAGTAAGGAAAACCACTCTAGTCGCTGTGAGGAAGGAAAACCATTCGATTCGCTTAGAGGAACGAGAACCACTCTAGCCACTGTGAGGAAGGAGCACCACTCTAGTCACTGTAAGGAAGGAGCACCCCTCTAGTCGCTGTGAGGAAGGAGCAGCACTCTTGTCGCTGTGAGATAGGAGCAGCACTCTAGTCGCTTTGAGGAAAGAGCAGCACTCTAGTTGCTGTGAGGAAGGAGCAGCACTTATCACTGTGAGGAAGTAGCAGCACTAGTCGCTGTGAGGAAGGAGCATCACTCTAGTCGCTGTGAGGAAGGAGTAGCACTCTAGTCGCTGTGAGATAGGAGCAGCACTCTAGTCGCTGTGAGGAAGGAGCAGCACTCTAGTCACTGTGAGGAAGTAGCAGCTCTAGTCGCTGTGAGGCAGGAGCTGCACTCTTGTCGCTGTGAGATAGGAGCAGCACTCTAATCGTTGTGAGGAAGGAGTAGCACTCTAATCGTTGTGAGGAAGGAGCAGCACTCTAGTCGCTGTGAGATAGGAGCAGCACTCTAGTTGCTGTGAGGAATTTTCAGCACTCTAGTCGCTGTGAGGAAGGAGCATCACTCTAGTCGCTGTGAGGCAGGAGCAGCACTCTAGTCGCTGTGAGATAGGAGCAGCACTCTAGTCGCTGTGAGATAGGAGCAGCACTATAGTCGCTGTGAGATAGCAGCAGCACTCTATTCGTTGTGAGGACGGAGCAGCACTCTAGTCGCTTTGAGGAAGGAGCAGCACTATAGTCGCTGTGAGATAGCAGCAGCACTCTATTCGTTGTGAGGACGGAGCAGCACTCTAGTCGCTTTGAGGAAGGAGCAGCACTCTAGTCGCTGTTTGGAAGGAGAACCACTCTAGTCACTGTGAGGAAGGAGCAGCACTCTAGTCGCTGTGAGGAAGGAGCAGCACTCTAGTCGCTGTTTGGAAGGAGAACCACTAGTCGCTGTGAGGAAGGAGCAGCACTCTAGACGCTGTGTGGAAGGAGCAGCACTCTAGTCGCTGTGTGGAAGGAGAAGCACTCTAGACGCTGTGAGGAAGGAGCAGCACTCTAGTCGCTGTTTGGAAGGAGAACCACTAGTCGCTGTGAGGAAGGAGCAGCACTCTAGACGCTGTGAGGAAGGAGCAGCACTCTAGACGCTGTGTGGAAGGAGCAGCACTCTAGTCGCTGTGTGGAAGGAGAAGCACTCTAGTCACTGTGAGGAAGTAGCAGCTCTAGTCGCTGTGAGGCAGGAGCTGCACTCTTGTCGCTGTGAGATAGGAGCAGCACTCTAATCGTTGTGAGGAAGGAGTAGCACTCTAATCGTTGTGAGGAAGGAGCAGCACTCTAGTCGCTGTGAGATAGGAGCAGCACTCTAGTCGCTGTGAGGAATTTTCAGCACTCTAGTCGCTGTGAGGAAGGAGCATCACTCTAGTCGCTGTGAGGCAGGAGCAGCACTCTAGTCGCTGTGAGATAGGAGCAGCACTCTAGTCGCTGTGAGATAGGAGCAGCACTATAGTCGCTGTGAGATAGCAGCAGCACTCTATTCGTTGTGAGGACGGAGCAGCACTCTAGTCGCTTTGAGGAAGGAGCAGCACTATAGTCGCTGTGAGATAGCAGCAGCACTCTATTCGTTGTGAGGACGGAGCAGCACTCTAGTCGCTTTGAGGAAGGAGCAGCACTCTAGTCGCTGTTTGGAAGGAGAACCACTCTAGTCACTGTGAGGAAGGAGCAGCACTCTAGTCGCTGTGAGGAAGGAGCAGCACTCTAGTCGCTGTTTGGAAGGAGAACCACTAGTCGCTGTGAGGAAGGAGCAGCACTCTAGACGCTGTGAGGAAGGAGCAGCACTCTAGACGCTGTGTGGAAGGAGCAGCACTCTAGTCGCTGTGTGGAAGGAGAAGCACTCTAGACGCTGTGAGGAAGGAGCAGCACTCTAGTCGCTGTTTGGAAGGAGAACCACTAGTCGCTGTGAGGGAGGAGCAGCACTCTAGACGCTGTGAGGAAGGAGCAGCACTCTAGACGCTGTGTGGAAGGAGCAGCACTCTAGTCGCTGTGTGGAAGGAGAAGCACTCTAGACGCTGTGTGGAAGGAGCAGCACTCTAGACGCTGTGTGGAAGGAGCAGCACTCTAGTCGCTGTGAGGAAGGAGCAGCACTCTAGACGCTGTGTGGAAGGAGCAGCACTCTAGTCGCTGTGTGGAAGGAGCAGCACTTGACGCGGTGAGGAAGGAGCAGCACTCTAGACGCTGTGTGGAAGGAGCAGCACTCTAGTCGCTGTGTGGATGGAGCATACACACACTCACATCCATCACTGTTTCTTTGACCTTACCTGTGTCTGGTGTGACCACAACTGTTACCACATTTACAGCTGTAGGCTACATATAGACATAGTAGGTTAGTTGTGTCTTAAGCTGTGGCCTGTAGCCTCTTTTGATTGACACAAGGCCACTGTTGCTTTTTTGAAGGTTTTATTTGTGGCAGCACATGGATGTCGTTAAGCTACAGATGTAGGATCTTAATTTGAACCAGTTTTCTACAGTTAAAAAATGTACCTACAGCAACAGGAATTGTGAATTATTATGTAGATTATAATGAATCTACATTTTTGTAGGGGTTGATACATATTTCGTTAGGGAAAAATCAAGTCTGAAATGTCCTGCATTGTAGTGGAGTTCTCCTGCAACAGGGTGATCAAGTTAAGATTTTACATCTGTACAGCTCTGTAGCCTTAGATTCTGGTTTGACCATGTCCTGAACTTTTCTCTCATGGCTACTGTCTATGGGAAACTTTATAACCACTAATTGCACGTTTCACCCACCCCAGTCTCTTTAGTACAGAACCATAGCCTGATGTGTATCTTTTCTGGAAAAAGAAGGGAAATAACCACCATCTTATTGAAAAACAACTCTGCTTCATCCACTATACTGAACATGTAATTACATGTGTATGTTTTTCTAGGGTTTGAGTGACTCAAATTGTATTTGTTTTCTCTCTACGCAAAACTAGTAGGACCTCTGTTGTATATTGCATGTCCCGTCTGAGAAACGGAACATCTGAAACACTTTAGAAAACAGTTGATTGAAGATAATGTTGATTAGACTAGAGAAACAAAGTCTTGTTTCCTCTAACAGTTTGAGTAACTAAGTGCCTTAGGTATTTGTAGTCCTCCACAGCCTGAGAAACTAATGGCCAAGGCAGAGTAGTCTGTGTGAATATTGTGTGGGTTGGGTGGGGGATGGGTTGGGTTGGGTTGGGTTGGGTGGGATAAGTGGGGTAGGTTGGGTGGGGGGAGGGGTGGTGGGTTGTTTGGGGGTTTTGGGAGTGACAGGTCGCATTGGCAGAGTGGGCATATCGGCTTGGACACACAAACAAACACACATACACACACACATACATACACACTGACCTTGAGTGCCCTGTCTCAGACAAATGCCACCTGAGCCCTGGTAGTGATACTGGGGGGGATGAGGGGTGGGGGGAATGAAAAGGTGTTGCTGTCTGAGTGGAGAGTGCCTCTGCACTTCTCTTACCACTGAGGACACAGCAGAATAGGCATATTGTGATCCAACAGACACCAGACCCTCATCAAACTAGCTCTCTCTCTCAATATATACTGTATTCACGTATATAAACTACCGTTCAAAAGTTTGGGTTCACTTAGAAATGTCCTTGTTTTTGTTAATTAAAATAACATGAAATTGATCAGAATTACAGTGAAGACATTGTTAATGTGTGAATGACTATTGTAGCTGGAAACTGCATATTTTTTTATGGAATATCTACATAGGCGTACAGAGGCTCATTATCAGCAACCATCACTCCTGTGTTCCAATGGGACGTTGTGTTAGTTAATCCAAGTTTATAATTTTAAAAGGCTAATTGATCATTAGAAAACTATTTTGCAAATATGTTAGCACAGCTGAAAACTGTTGTACTAATTAAAGAAGCCATAAAACTGGCCTTCTTTAGACTAGTTGAGTATCTGGAGCATCAGCATTTGTGGGTTCGATTACAGGCTCAAAATGGTCAGTAACAAGACTTTCTTCTGAAACTTGTCAGTCTATTCTTGTTCTGAGAAATGAAGGCTATTCCATGCAAGAAATTGCCAAGAAACTGAAGATCTCGTACAACGCTGTGTACTACTCCCTTCACAGAAAAGCGCAAACTGGCTCTAACCAGAATAGAAAGAGGAGTGGGAGGCAAGTGATATCTAGTGATGGTAGATATTCCATAAAAGATCTACCGTTTCCTGCTACAAAAGTCATTCACAACATTAACAATGTCTACACTGTATTTCTGATCAATTTCATGTTATTTTAATGAACAAAAACAAGGACATTTCTAAGTGACCCCAAACTTTTGAACGGTAGTGTACATCTACATATTACCTCAATTACCTCGTCTAACGGTGCCCGCACATTGACTCTGTACCGATACCCCCTGTATATGGCCTCATTATTGTTTTTTACTGCTGCTCTTTAATTATTTGTCACTTTTATTTATTTTTTTCTTCTTGTTTTTAAACTGCATTGTTGGTTCAGGGCTTGTAAGTAAGCATTTCACTCTAAGGTCTACATCTGTTGTATTCAGCGCATGTGACAAAATCAATTCAATTTGATTTGAAACTGGCTGTCGTGAGGACCGCCACAGGAATGGAAGACCCAGAGTTACCTCTACTGCAGAGGATAAATTCATGAGAGTTCACTGCACCTCAGATTACAGCCCAAATAAATGCTTCACAGAGTTCAAGTAACAGATACATTTCAACATCAACTGTTCAGAGGAGACTGTGAGAATCAGGCCTAGGTGGTCGAATTGCTGCAAAGAAATCAGTACTAAAGGACAACAATAATAAGAAGAGACTTGCTTGGGCCAAGAAACACGAGCAATGGACATTAGACCGGTGGAAAACTGTCCTTTGGTCTGATGAGTCCAAATTTGAGATTTTTGGTTCCAACTGCAGTGTCTTTGTGAGACGAAGAGTAGGTGAACGGATGATTTCCGCATGTGTGGTTCCCACCGTGAAGCATGGAGGAGGATGCGTGATGGTGTGGGGGTGCTTTGCTGGTGACACTGTGATTTATTTAGAATTCAAGGCACAGCATTCAGCAGCAATACGCCATCCCATCTGGTTTGAGCTTAGTGGGACTATCATTTGTTTTTCAACAGGACAGTGACCTTACACACCTCTAGGAGGTGTAAAGGCTATTTGACCAAGAAGGAGAGTGATTGAGCACTGCATCAGATGACTTGGCCTCCACAATCAACCGACCTCAACCCAATTGAGATGGTTTGGGATGAGTTGGACCGCAGAGTGAAGGAAAAGCAGCCAACAAGTGCTCAGCATATGTGGGAACTCCTTCAAGACTGTTGGAAAAGCATTCCTCGTGAAGCTGGTTGAGAGAATGCCAAGAGTGTATAAAGCTTTCTTCCAGGCAAATTGTGGCTACTTTTAAGAACCTCAAATATAAAATCTATTTTGATTTGTTTAACTCTTTTTTGGTTACTGCATGTGTTATTTCATAGTTTTATGTCTTCGCTATTATTTTACAATGAAGAAAATAGTAAAAATAAAGAAAAACCTTTGTGTGAGTAGGTGTGTCTAAACTTTTGACTGGTACTGTACAGTATATGCAGTGCTTTCGGAAAGTACTTAGGCCCCTTGACTTTTTCCACATTTTGTTACGTTACAGCCTTATTCTAAAATGCATTCAATACATTTTTGTCTTCATCAATCTACACACAATACCCCATAATGACAAAGCGATAACAGGTTTTTAGAAATGTTTGCAAATGTATTAAATGTATATAAGGTCCCACAATTGACAGTGCATGTCAGAGCAAAAACCAAGCATTGAGGTTGAAGAAATTGTCCGTAGAGCTCCGAGACATATTGTGTCGAGGCACTGATCTGGGGAAGGGTACCAAAACATTTCTGCAGCATTAAAGGTCCCCATTCTTAAATGGAAGATATTTGGAACCACCAAGACTCTTCCTAGAGCTGGCCGCCCGGCCAAACTGAGCAATCACGGGAGAAGAGCATTGGTCAGGGAGGTGACCAAGAACCCACTGATCACTCTAACAGATGGGAAAATCTTCCAGAAAGACAAGCATATCTGCAGCACTACACCAGTCAGGCCTTTATGGTAGAGTGGCCAGATGGAAGCCATTCTTCAGTAAAAAGCACACGACAGCCCGCTTGGAGTTTGCCAAAAGGGACCTAAAGGACTCTCAGACCATGAGAAACAACATTCTCTGGTCTGATGAAACCAAGATTGAACTCTTTGGCCTGAATGCCAAGCGTCACTACAGGAGGAAACCTGGCAGCATCCCTATGGTGAAGCATGGTGGTGGCAGAATAATTCTGTGGGGATATTTTTCAGTAATAGGGACTGGGAGACTAGTCATGTTCGAGGGACAGACGAACATAGGAAAGTACTGAGAGATCCTTGATGAAAACCTGCTCTAGACAATGACCCAAAGTACACAGCCAAGACAACGCAGGAGTGGCATCAGGACAAGTCTCTGAATGTCGTTGTGTGGCCCAGCCAGGGCCCGGGCGATCGAACATCTCTGGAGAGACCTGAAAATAGCTGTGCAGCGACGCTCCCCATCCAACCTGGCAAAGCTTGAGAGGATCTGCAGAGAAGAATGGGAGGAACTACCCAAAGACAGGTGTGCCAAGCTTGTAGCGTCATACTCAAGATGCCTCAAGACTATAATTGCTGCCAAATATGCTTCAACAAAGTCCTGAGTAAAGGGTCTGAATACAGTTTGTTATGTGTAAAAATTTCTTAAGACCTGTTTTTGCTTTGACATTACGGGGTATTGTGTGTAGATTGATGAGGACAATTATTAATCTTATCCTTTTTTGAATAAGGCCGTAATGTTACAAAATGTGGAAAAAGGGAAGGGGTCTGAATACTTTCCGAATGAACTGTATGAATATATATATACCTCTACATCTCTTTCTGTCTCTCTCTTGCTCTCTCTCTCTCTCTCTCTCTCTCTCTCTCTCTCTCTCTCTCTCTCTCTCTCTCTCTCTCTCTCTCTCAAACAGACAATCAAACATACACACACCATCAGTCACTGATTGCTCCTGGACATACCTTGGCCCTTGTCTTTGATAGTTAGTTTCATAAAAGTGTCTAGACATCAGTGAATATCTATCGTATCGTTGCTTTAGCATCACAGTAGCTGTAAGTGATACAGGATTGGAGCTGTATGTCAAGAGAATGCCACACTACGTATTAAATTCATCATTGAATTTGTAGGTTATCGATCCAAAGAACCCAATGAACAGCAACCATCAGAGTGCTTTACGTCTCTTTCTTCATGACCACAGAAAGCCAGCATAAAAGGACAAATTGAATGAAGTGGAGACATGATTGCTGTGTGGAAATGAGAGACGCACATGGGGGATGTGGGCTTTGGTTATCAGTGTGTGTGTGTGCGTGTGTGTTTGAGCTGCGGCACTATGTCTGACAGTCCAGCCTCTAAACCTAGACTGATGGGGAGGTTCAAAGGCATGCTGACTAGGACTTACTGTGTCTTGACTGGGGCTTTGGGCTCAACTCAACAACAATAGACTAGATGGCTGTAAAGAAAAGTTGTAAGTTGCTGCTCACTTCATCTCTATTCTTCTCCCCTGTTTTGTCTTCCTCTGCAATGGAGGCTTTTCTATGCCTGGGAGAGGCTTTATTGTGTCTGATTCCCCTCTCTTTCCCTCTCTCTCATTCTCTCTCTCTGCATACTCTCGCCTTTTCTAATTGCCAAAAGAGTCTGCCTTCTCTCACAGGCCCTCTCTCTCTCTCCCTTAGGCCCTCCCTCTTTCTCTTCTCTCACTTTCCCTCTATCTCTCCCTCTTCTCTCACAGGCCTTCTCTCTCTCTCTTCTCTCACAGGCCTTCTCTCTTTCTCTCTCTCTCTCTCTTCTCTCACAAGCCTCTCTCTCTTCTCTCACAAGCCTCTCTCTCTTCTCTCACAGGCCTTCTCTCTCTCTCTTCTCTCACAAGCCTCTCTCTCTTCTCTCACAAGCCTCTCTCTCTTCTCTCACAGGCCTTCTCTCTTTCTCTCTCTCTCTCTCTTCTCTCACAAGCCTCTCTCTCTTCTCTCACAAGCCTCTCTCTCTTCTCTCACAGGCCTTCTCTCTTCTCTCACTGGCCTTCTCTCTTCTCTCACAGGCCTTCTCTCTTCTCTCACAGGCCTTCTCTCTTCTCTCACAGGCCTTCTCTCTTCTCTCACAGGCCTTCTCTCTTCTCTCACAGGCCTTCTCTCTTCTCTCACAGGCCTTCTCTCTTCTCTCACAGGCCTTCTCTCTCTCTCTTCTCTCACAGGCCTTCTCTCTCTCTCTTCTCTCACAGGCCTTCTCTCTCTCTCTTCTCTCACAGGCCTTCTCTCTTTCTCTCTCTCTCTCTCTTCTCTCACAGGCCTTCTCTCGATCTCTTCTCTCACAAGCCTCTCTCACTTCTCTCACAGGCCTTCTCTCTCTTTCTCTTCCCTCACAGGCCTTCTCTCTCTCTCTCTTCTCCTCTCTCAATTCAATTCAATTCAAAGGGCTTTATTAGCATGAGAAACATATGTTAACGTTGCCAAAGCAAGTGAAGTAGATAATATACAAAAGTGAAATAAACAATAAAAATGAACAGTAAACATTACACTCACAGAAGCTCCAAAAGAATAAAGACATTACAAATGTCATATTATGTATATATACAGTGTTGTAATGATGTACAAATGGTTAAAGTACAAAAGGGAAAATAAATAAGCATAAATATGGGTTGTATTTCCAATGGTGTTTGCTCTTCACTGGTTGATGTTTTCTTGTTGCAACAGGTCACAAATCTTGCTGCTGTGATGTCACACTGTGGTATTTCACCCAGTAGATATGGGAGTTTATCAAAATCTGGTTTGTTTTCAGATCTGTGTAATCTGAGGGGAATATGTGTCTCTAATGTGGTGATACGGGGCGGCAGCGTAGCCTCGTGGTTAGAGTGTTGGACTAGTAACCAAAAGGTTGCAAGATTGAATCCCTGAGCTGACAAGGTACGAATCTGTCGTTCTGCCCCTGAACTCACTGTTCCTAGGCCATCATTGAAAATAAGAATTTGTTCATAACTGACTTGCCTAGTTAAATAAAGGTAAAATAAAATAAAAATACTGTCTTCTCTTGAGAGCCAGGTCTGCCTATGGCAGCCTTTATCAATAGCAAGGCTATGCTCACTGAGTTTGTACATAGTCAAAGCTTTCCTTAAGTTTGGGTCAGTCACAGTGGTCAGGTATTCTGCCACAGTGTACTCTCTGTTTAGTTCCAAATAGCATTCTAGTTTGCTCAGTTTTTTTGTTAACTCTTTCCAATGTGTCAAGTAATTATCTTTTTGTTTTCTCATGACTTGGTTGGGTCTAATTGTGTTGCTGTCCTGGGGCTCTGTGGGGTCTGTTTGTGCTTGTGAACAGTGCCCAGTGTCACGTCCTGACCAGTAAAGGGATTATTTGTTATTGTAGTTCGGGGTTTGTTGGGCTATGTGTTTATGTAGAGGGGTGTTTGTTTAGAGGGTTCCGGGGTTTTGGTTAATATTCTATGTTAGTATATTTCTATGTTCTAGTCTTTCTAGTTCTATGTTTAGTTTATTGATTTGGCCTTCAATTGGAGGCAGCTGTTCCTCGTTGCCTCTGATTGAAGGTCCTATGTATAGGGGTGTTCTGGTAATGGGAATTGTGGGTAGTTATTTCCTGTTTAGTGTATGTAGCAACTGACGGGACTGTTTAGTGTCGTTCGTTCATTTTTGTATACGTTTTTCTTTTGGTTTTTCCTTATTTTATAATAAATAAGAAGATGAGTATACATTTTCCCGCTGCACCTTGGTCTACTTCATACGACGGCCGTTACACCCAGGACCAGCTTGCTTGGTGGACTCTTCTCCAAGTTCATCTCTCTGTATGTGATGGCTTTGTTATGGAAGGTTTGGGAATTGCTTCCTTTTAGGTGGTTGTAGAATTTAACGTCTCTTTTCTGGATTCTGCTCTGCATGCATTATTTGGTGTTCTGCGTTGTACACGGAGGATATTTTTGCAGAATTCTGCATGCAGAGTCTCAATTTGGTGTTTGTCTCAAATCTCTCTCTCTCTCTTCTCTCAGAGGTCTTTGCTTTCTCTTCCACCACTGCTCCCTCTGCTCTGTTTATCTTCTCCTCTCTTTCTCTTCTTCCTCCCGCTCTTTCTTCTGTCCATCTTTTTCTCTTGCTCCCATCTTGAACCCTCCCTCTCTTTTTCTCTTATTCCTTTCCCTTCCTCAACCACCCAAGGCAGAGGAAAAATATGAATAATTAATAAAGTACAAAATTAAGCACATTAAGGAATCTTGGTTTTTAATCATTTGAATGTGATTTACTAAGAAAGGATAGTTAAGAGAATTGGTCTCTTGAGAAGTAGAAGGTGGTTTACAAGTGTGTGTGTGTGTGTGTGTAACTCTGGCTTATACACACATTGTAGATTGTTTGGAGTGTAGATGTCTGAGGCTATTCTTCAGTCCCCTCTGTGGGAGTATGGATGATTGGGGAGAATTGATAAAGCCCAATCAAGCGTTCCAGAGCTTGTTTAGACGAATACTAATCCTTCATTAGTGAGGCACTGATTAGCCAAAACAACGTATGTATTTGTGTTTTTTTTCTGTTTGTCTGTCTGTGTGAGTGTGTTTGTGCGTGTGTGCTTATGACTGTGCTTATCCTCTATGCCTCACTCAATACTGTATAGTGTATAATGCTGTTGTAACGATGTGCGCTGAGAGTTGGGAAGTAAGTTCAGGGAGTGAGTGTTTTAATAAACACAACATAATACAAAACAAGTAACATGAACAACGCACAGACAGGAAACTGAAACAATAACGCCTGGGAAGGAACCAAAGGGAGTGACATATATAGGGAAGGTAATCAGGGAAGTGATGGAGTTCAGGTGAGTCTGATGACGTGTAGGTGCGCGTAACGATGATGACAGATGTGCGCCATAACGAGCAGCCTGGTGACCTAGAGGCCGGAGAGGGAGCACACGTGACAGCTGTACAAGTCAACAGAGAAGAAAATACCAGTATGGTAGACTATTCTAGTAAATCAGGAAAGACTGGAGGATTTCTTAGTTTTAAAATGCTTCTATGTTTTATATTAAGACGTATATAAGCCTTCTGATGGACCTGATGTGGTGTGTTGCTGGCATTTTCCCTTTGTTCCCGAACAAGATTGAAGTAGAGTTTGTCAATGGAACGAAAAAACAGAGTAAAGCTTCTTAATTTTAAACAAGACCCTACAGACCTTCCATATAAAAGCCACACACTCCACCATAGTCTAGTTCAGCGCTCTTCTATTGGCTCGCTGTTAGCCTGTCTTTGTGAATACTCATGAAGGCAAATACTGGGCTAAAGAGCCAGTCATGGTTAAGAAATATGTTCAAAGTTGGACTTCTGGTCTGGGTCCATTATTCAAGTGGTGGGTTGAGAGCGTGTGTGTGTTGGCAGACAGCATGGTAGGTGCTGTGTCTGGTGATAGTTCTGTAGGATCCCATAAAGTACTGCATACACACAGGCGCGCACACACCCGGGCACACACACAGTACACGCACAATGGCAGAGAGAACCAACATACAGCATGCAGTTGTGTGGCAATAGTTATGGCCATGCCCAGTCAGCCTGTCCTTAGCCAGCCTAGTCTAATACTCTGATTATACACTACACACTACCCACAGTCACTCTGATCCTCAGCCATACCCCCCCCTCTCTCTCTCTCTCTCTCTCTTGCAATCTATCCATCTCACTCCCTCTGTTCCTCGCCTTCCATTTCTCACTCATTCTATCTCCTGCTCTCTCCATCTCTTTGGACTCCCAATACTTTCTCTCTCTCTCTCTCTCTCTCCATCCATCTCCTCTCTCTGTGTCTATCTCTGTAGTCTGGTCTTCTTCACCACCAGCAGTTACCATACCCGGTCTGCTAGGTGGTTGCTAATTAAAGTCCTGAGGAGATTTACAGTATTAGGCAAAACTGCCTTCTTGTCTTGTGCACTAGAAGCATGGAATAGTCTACATGCCTCTGGACTATCTAGATATGTTAGTGCCACTGAAGGAATTTAACATTTTGATGGGAGACTGTTACAGAGGAGTATAAATGCTTTTCTTAGGCTGGATCATGTTGTTGAAACGTAGTGTATTCAGAGACGACCCATTATTCAGGACAGTTTTTTTGTTTTTGTTTTTTTTTGGGGGGGGGATACTACAGGTGTTGTGCGCCGAATACAACAGGTGTAGACCTTACAGTGAAATGCTTACTTACAGGCTATAACCAATAGTGTGAAAAAAGGTGTGTGTGTGTGTGTGTGTAAGTAAAGAAATAAAACAACAGTAAAAAGGCATTTGAAAATAACAGTAGCAAGGCTATATACAGACACTGTTTAGTCAGGCTTTTTGAGGTAGTATGTACATGTAGGTATGGTTAAAGTGACTATGCATATATGATGAACAGAGAGTAGCAGTAGCGTAAAAAGAGGGGTTGGCGGGTGGTGGGACACAATGCAGATAGCCCGGTTAGCCAATGTGCGGGAGCACTGGTTGGTCGGGCCAATTGAGGTAGTATGTACATGAATGTATAGTTAAAGTGACTATGCATATATGATAAACAGAGAGTAGCAGCAGTGTAAAAGAGGGGTTGGGGGGGGGCACACAATGCAAATAGTCCGGGTAACCATTTGGTTACCTGTTCAGGAGTCTTATGGCTTGGGGGTAAAAACTGTTGAGAAGCCTTTTTGTCCTAGACTTGGCACTCCAGTACCACTTGCCATGTGGTAGTAGAGAGAACAGTCTATGTCTGGGGTGGCTGAGGTCTTTGACAATATTTAGGGCCTTCCTCTGACACTGACTGGTCTAGAGGTCCTGGATGTCAGGCAGCTTAGCCCCAGTGATGTACTGGGCCGTACGCACTACCCTCTGAAGTGCCTTGCGGTCGAAGGCCGAGCAATTGCCGTACCAGGTAGTGATGCAACCGGTCAGGATGTTCTCCATGTTGCAACTGTAGAACCTTTTGAGGATCTCAGGACCCATGCCAAATATTTTTAGTTTCCTGAGGGAATAGGCTTTCTCGTGCCCTCTTCACGACTGTCTTGGTGTGTTTGGACCATTCTAAATTGTTGTTGATGTGGACACCAAGGAACTTGAAGCTCTCAACCTGCTCCACTACAGCCCCGTCGATGAGAATGGGGGCGTGCTCGGTGCTCCTTTTCTTGTAGTCCACAATCATCTCCTTAGTCTTGGTTACATTGAGGGATAGGTTGTTATTCTGGCACCACCCGGCCAGGTCTCTGACCTCCTCCCTATAGGCTGTCTCGTCGTTGTCGGTGATCAAGCCTACCACTGTTGTGTCATCTGCAAACTTAATGATGGTGTTGGAGTCGTGCCTGGCCATGCAGTCGTGGGTGAACAGGGAGTACAGGAGGGGACTGAGCACGCACCCCTGTGGAGCTCAAGTGTTGAGGATCAGTGTGGCAGATTGTAACGCCCTGGCTATAGAGAAGGGTTTTTGTTCTCTATTTTGGTTAGGCCAGGGTGTTACATGGGTGGGCGTCCTATGTTTATTTTTCTATGTTGATTTGTTTCTTTGGTTGGCCGTGTGTGGCTCCCAATCAGGAACAGCTGTAGTTCGTTGTTGCTGATTGGGAGTCATACATAGGCAGCCTGTTTTTCCTTTGGGGTTTGTGGGTGATTGTTTTCTGTTGAGAGTTTTTCCTGACAGGACTGTTTTGCTGTCGTCTTTGGTTTATTTCTGTAAAGTGTTCTCTTTTTCTATTAAATTTCTAAGATGAACACACATCCTCCGCTGCACCTTGGTCTCATTACGACGATAGCCGTTACAGAATCACCCACCAAGAAACGGACCAAGCAGCGGAGGAAGGAGAAGCACCAGGAGAGGGGCAGTATGGACTCGTGGAGATGGGAGGAATTACTGGACGGTAAAGGACCATAGGCTCAAGCTGGGGAGTATCGCCGCCCGCAGTGGGAGATCGAGGCAGCGATAGCTGAGAGGCGCTGGTATGAGGCAAGGGAGCGCAACAGGCATGAGAGGCAGCCCCCAAAACAATTTTGGGGGGGCACACGGGGAGTGTGGCAGAGTCAGGTTGGAGACCTGAGCCAACCCCCCGTGCTTACAGGAGGCAGCGCAGTACTGGTCAGGCACCGCGTTATGCGGTAAAGCGCACGGTGTCCCCAGTACGCGTTGATAGCCCGGAGCGCTACATGCCAGCCCCCCGCAAGTGCCATGCAAGAGTGGGCATCGAGCCAGGTCGGAGTGTTCCAGCTCAGCGCATCTGGTCTCCGGTGCGCTGTCTCGGTCCAGGCTATCCTGCACCGGCGCTGCGCACTGTGTCTCCGGGGCGCTGGGAGGGCTCAGTTTGGCCTATGCCTGCGCTCCGCCCGTGCCAGGCAAAAGTGGGCATTCAGCCTGGAGTTTGGGTGGCAAGCCTACGCACCAGAACTCCAGTGCTCCCCCACAGCCCGGTTTATCCTGTGCCTCCTCCTCGGACCAGGCCTCCAGTGGGTCGCTCCAGCCTGGTTTATCCTGTGCCTCCTCCCAGAACCAGGCCTCCTGTGGGTCTCCCCAGCTTGGTGAGTCCTGTGCCTGCGCCCAGAGCCAGGCCTCCTGCATGTCTCCCCAGCCTGGTGAATCCTGGGCCAGAGCCGCCCGCCAGTCCGGAGCCGCCAGAGCCGCCCTCCAGTCCGGAGCCGCCAGAGCCGCCCGCCAGTCCGGAGCCGCCAGAGCCGCCCGCCAGTCCGGAGCCGCCAGAGCCGCCGCCTGTCCGGAGCCGCCAGAGCCGCCCGCCAGCAGGGGGCAGCCAGAGACGCCCGCCAGCCGGGCGCAGCCAGAGACGCCCGCCAGCCGGGCGCAGCCAGGGACGCCCGCCAGCCGGGCGCAGCCAGGGACGCCCGCCAGCCGGGCGCAGCCAGGGTCGCCCGCCAGCCGGGCGCAGCCAGAGACACCCGCCAGCCGGGCGCAGCCAGAGACGCCCGCCAGCCGGGCGCAGCCAGGGTCGCCCGCCAGCCGGGCGCAGCCAGGGTCGCCCGCCAGTCCTCCGGCGCAGCTAGGGGCGCCACCTAAGTGGGCTAAGCCAAGGGTGGAGCGGGGTCCATGTCCCGCACCAGAGCCGCCGCCGTAGGAGGGCCCTCCCCTTCAGAGTCAGGTTTTGCGGCCGGGTCCGCACCTTTGGGAGGGGTACTGTATTTTGGTTAGGCCAGGGTGTTACATGGGTGGGCGTTCTATGTTTATTTTTCTATGTTGGTTTGTTTCTTTGGTTGGCCGTGTGTGGCTCCCAATCAGGAACAGCTGTAGTTCGTTGTTGCTGATTGGGAGTCATACATAGGCAGCCTGTTTTTCCTTTGGGGTTTGTGGGTGATTGTTTTCTGTTGAGAGTTTTTCCTGACAGGACTGTTTTGCTGTCGTCTTTGGTTTATTTTTGAAAAGTGTTCTCTTTTTCTATTAAATTTCTAAGATGAACACACATCCTCCGCTGCACCTTGGTCTCATTACGACGATAGCAGTTACACAGATGTGATGCTACCTACCCTCACCACCTGGGGGCGGCCCGTCAGGAAGTCCAGGATCCAGTTGCAGAGGGAGGTATTTAGTCCCAGGTTCCTTAGCTTAGTGATGAGCTTTGAGGGTACTATGGTGTTGAACACTGAGCTGTAGTCAATGAATAGCATTCTCACATAGGTGTTCCTTTTGTCCAGGTGGGAAAGGGCATTGTGGAGTGCAATAGAGATTGCATCATCTGTGGATCTGTTTGGGTGGTATGCAAATTGGAGCAGGGTCTAGGGTTTCTGGGATAATGGTGTTGATGTGAGCCATTACCAGCCTTTCAAAGCACTTCATGGCTACGGACGTGAGTGCTACGGGTCTGTAGTCATTTAGGCAGGTTGCCTTTGTGTTCTTGGGTACAGGGACTATGGCGGTCTGCTTGAAACATGTTGGTATTACAGACTCAATCAGGGACATGTTGAAAATGTCAGTGAAGACACCTGCCAGTTGGTCAGCACATGCCCGGAGCACACGTCCTGGTAATCCGTCTGGCCCCGCAGCCTTGTGTATGTTGACCTTTTTAAAGGTCTTACTCACATCGGCTACGGAGAGCGTGATCACACAGTCATCTGGAACAGCTGATGCTCTCATGCATTCCTCAGTGTTGCTTCCCCAGATGCTAAACAGTCCTGTAGTTTAGCATCTGCTTCATCTGACCACTTTTTTATAGACCGAGTCACTGGTGCTTCCTGCTTTAATTTTTGCTTGTAAGCTGGAATCAGGAGGATACAGTTGTCGTCGGATTTACCAAATGGAGGGCGAGGGAGAGCTTTGTACGCGTCTCTGTGTGTGGAGTACAGGTGATCTAGAATTTTTTTCCCTCTGGTTGCACATTTAACATGTTGATAGAGATTTGGTAGAACTGATTTTAGTTTCCCTGCATTAAAGTCTCCGGCCACTAGGAGCGCCGCCTCTGGGTGAGTGGTTTCCTGTTTGCTTATTTCCTTATACAGCTTCCCCTTATACATGTCACATATCAGTTTGCAAACAATGTAAAAAATTATAATAATGGAGTTAATGAAGCCGCCATACAAACATGGTCTCTTTTTTTCTTTCTTGAGTAAGGCATGTCCAAAATGTAGGTTTTTCAGCCTAGCTCAGTGCTTTCTGTGGTGCTGGGGCAGCCAGTGAAAAATATGGAGCGCAGGGGTTGGTAATGTTGTCTAGTTGCGCCCTGATTGGCTCAGTGTTCTGTCACTCATGGGGACAGTACGTCACTGCCAAATCTAAGGGTAGAGCTAAAAAATTCAAGCCCTTTGGGTGCTGCCATAGAGTTACATTAGAAGTGCCCATCCTAGAAGGCTCAAGGTCATTGTTCCCAGATAAAATTATGTCAAATCACGTTATATCTTAATCCTTGTCATATGAAGTTAAATAATGAAGAGAAATTATAGATAAAACCTATCGGTGCTCATAGGGCATTAGACATCAACATTATACAACAAGTTGGAAGTCGCAAATTCAACAATGAGTGGTTTGGAAGGAATCAGTGTCTAACTACAAGCATAGCAAAGCAATCACTAGTCTGCTGTTCAGTGGAGTGGGTGTGTGGTCCCAATTCTCAGTTTAAGGTTCTCTTATCCAAGCTTAAAATGCTAAACATTCGACATTGGCAATGCTGTCAATTCAGCATGATTTCTGCTGCGCTCAAAACAAAATTTGATGGCAGGAAGCTTGGCCCCGGTGATGTATTGGGCCGTACGCACTACCCTCTGTAGTGCCTTGCGGTCGGAGGCCGAGCAGTTGCCATACCAGGCAGTGATGCAACCCATCAGGATGCTCTCGATGGTGCAGCTGTATACCCTTTTGAGGATCTGAGGACCCATGCCAAATTTTTTTCAGTCTCCTGGGGGGGAATAGGTTTTGTCGTGCCCTCTTCATGACTGTCTTGGTGTGCTTGGACCATGTTAGTTTGCTCCACTACAGCCCAGTCGATGAGAATAGGGGCGTGCTCGGTCCTCCTTTTCCTGTAGTCCACAATCATCTCCTTAGTCTGGGTCACATTGAGGGATAGGTTGTTGTTCTTGCACCACACGGTCAGGTCTCTGACCTCCCTATAGGCTGTCTCATCGTTGTCGGTGATCAGGCCTACCACTGTTGTGTCATCAGCAAACGTAATGATGGTGTTGGAGTTGTGCCTGGTCGTGAAGTCGTGAGTGAACAGAAGTACAGGAGGGGACTGAGCACGTACCTCTGAGGGGCCCCCGTGTTGAGGATCAGCGTGGCGGATGTGGTGCAGGTGCTTCTACACCTGCATTGCTTGCTGTTTGGGGTTTTAGGCTAGGTTTCTGTGCAGCACTTTGAGATATCAGCTGATGTAAGAAGGGCTTTATAAATAAATTTGATTTGATTTGTTACCTACTCTTACCACCTGGGGGCAGCCCTTCAGAAAGTCCAGGATCCAGTTGCAGAGGGAGGTGTTTAGTCCCAGGGTCCTTAGCTAAGTGATGAGCTTTGAGGGCACTATGATGTTGAATGCTGAGCTGTAGTCAATGAATAGCATTCTCACATATGCAAATTAGAGTGGGTCTAGGGTTTCTGGGGTAATGGTGTTGATGTGAGCCATGACCAGCCTTACAAAGCATTTCATGGCTACAGACGTGAGTGCTACGGGTCGGTAGTCATTTAGGCACGTTACCTTGGTGTTCTTGGGCACAGGGACTATGGTGGTCTGCTTGAAACATGTTGGTATTACAGACTCAGACTGGGAGAGGTTGAAAATGTCAGTGAAGACACTTGCCAGTTGGTCAGCGCATGCTCGGAGTACACATCCTGGTAATCCGTCTGGCCCTGCGGCCTTGTGAATGTTGACCTCTTTAAAGGTCTTACTCACATCGGCTGTGGAGAGCGTGATCACACAGTCGTCCGGAACAGCTGATGCTCTCATGCATGTTTCAGTGTTACTTGCCTCGAAGCGAACATAGAAGTTATTTAGCTCGTCTGGTAGGTTCGTGTCACTGGGCAGCTCTCGTCTGTGCTTCCCTTTGTAGTCTGTAATAGTTTTTAAGGTGTCAAAGCCCTTGAGCCCAACAATGGCAGGAGAGTTTCACAGACTCCCCCACCCAAATGCAGAGGCCTTTGAGGCCCCCTGCTCTCCATGGCATCGCTCTGGGCAAAGATCATAACAATACAGTACCCCTTGGATGTAAATAATTAGAAGGCATGCAAAGAGTACAAAAGGAAGCTCCTCATGGACAATCCAGAGACAGTTTTTGCTGACTGCTGCAAAAATAGTAACGTAAGCAACTTAATCTTCCACACAGACCATCCACTGGCATGGCGCAGTGCTGTATTAACACACTACCCCTCTGTCAAGCGAAAGGGGGGGGGTGTTAGCGATGGGTGGAAACTCAGGATACTAGACAACGAGGACTCTGAGTCAGCCAATGTCAACCTGTACAAGTCTGGAACAGTGTTGGTACAGGGCATCCCCAAACAGTTTCAGCTGGACTTCCACATAATCAAAGATGGAGCGCAGCAGGAGAAGCTCTCTCTTGAGGAAGACTCCCCCACCCCGAGCGAGTCAGACCAGACCTCATTCTTAAACAACACAGAGTTCTACTCCCTCACTGAAATGAAGGATACATTCCCCCAGCTGGAGGTAAGGCAAGTAGAGCTGGAACAGCAGGTGAATACACTAAAGTCAACACAGACCCAGACAACAGTCCTGCACAACAACACCCCCTCAACCAGACTCGGAGAACTGGAGGGGGAGAGAGACTTGTCTGCACTCTGGACTGTAGTGAGACACCTTCAAAAGGAGAAAGAGCAGGAGTGGAAGAAGGAGGCCCAGCGGCAGAAGAAGATGAGAGCACTAGAGGAGAAGGTGAAAGTGCTGGAGGAGAAGGTGAGAAAGATGATGTGTGAAAGAGAACAACCCATTAGAGAGCTGGCCACCGCCGCAGAGTAGCCAGCAGAACAGCCCACTCAGATCCTAACCAAAGTCTCGACACCACAGCAGGACAGATAAATGAAGAACCCCAAGCCCAGGGGACCCCACCCCCTCCTAGCACCCCCCAACCCCAGTCAGCCCTGCTGATAACCCTCTTGGCAACCCCCCACACCCACTAGGACACACACAAGCCACAGATTGAACTCCTTATGGAAATATATACAACTTTTTCCCAAATACACAATGTGTAAACTCTGGTGTCCAAAAACACAGCGCGACCTAGACCTTCTTTCTGAGGACCAACTAGGGTCACCCAGCCACATATTACTACACACAGGCACTAACGACATGAGAGCACAGCAGGAAAGGGTGACCACAGCACTCAAGGGTGTGATTGAAAAGCTTATTCTACTTTCCTCAAGGCACAAGGATTATCTCCACCCTGTTACCACGAATATACTTCCACCCTGCTTCCATAAAGCAGGTAAATGCAAGTATTTCCTGTGACTGTGTATCAAAACCAAATGTTTACCTGGTCAACCACTCCACCCTGGACTTGAACAGCCTTTATGACCAGGTCCACCTATACAAGGCAGCAGTGCCCATCTTCGCCAGGACCCTAAAGGACATCAACCACAGCCCCAACACCTCACACAGGAGCAACCCCACCCAGACACCCCGCCCAGACCAGCGAGACACTCTCCCAGACTTGCGGGACCTCGGCCCCCGGACCTACACATAGAGGACCCACGCCGAGTGGACCTACATTCAGACCACAACACCGCCAGCCACATCCCCACCCCAAACAATCAATACCCCCCCAAACCAACCATGCCCACACACCATATAGGCCCCATCAGATAAGACCTATGCCCCTCCTGCCCACCCCATGCCCCCTCTCCTGCAAAGAGGGCCTCAGCGTGAAATTCACACTTAAGCTCAGGCCGTGAGCAGGTAAACAGGCCCAATCCCCACTCTTACACTAGCCCAAGCCAATGGCATGTACCAGATGCTCAGCGGGCTCTACTCACACTTAAGGGTCTGAGGCCAAACCACACAACTAATAACATTGGACACTTTATGGAACACAAAGCCTTTACTATCTCATCCTGGACTATCCAAGGCCTGAGGTCATCTGCCTTTGGCCTAAAGAAAAATCAGAAATACAGACTTTGTGATCCTGCAAGTAACATGGTATAGAGGAGGTGGACCCACTGGTTGCCCTCTAGGTTACAGAGAGATGGTAGTCCCATCCACCATTTGGTATAGAGCAGACCTAACCCCCTCTATTAAATGAGTCAAAACAGGAACATTTTACATCTGGTTAGAAATTAATAAGGAAATTATCTCAACAGAGAAAAATGTCCTAATGTGTGCTATCTATATCCCCCCAATATAATCCCCATATTTTAATGATGACAGCTTCTCCATCCTAGAGGGGGAGATCAACCATTTCCAGGCCCAGGGACATGTACTAGTCCGTGTCAACCTAAATTCCAGAACTGGACAAGAACCTGACACTCTTAGCACAACACCGACCTGTAGGTCAAAAAACACCTACCTCAAGGTGACAGAATTCCCTCCCAAATATGCCCCCCTAGGCACAACTATCACAAAACAACCAACAAAAACGGGTCACAAATCCTGCAGCTCTGTCGCATACTGGTCTGCATATAGTCAATGGTAGGCTTTTAGGGGACTCTTAGAGTAGGTACACCTACAGCTCATCCCTTGGCAGTAGTACTGTAGATTACTTTATCACTGACCTCAACCAAGAGTCTCCCAGAGCGTTCACAGTCAGCCTACTCACAACCCTATCAGATCACAGCAAAATATCAGTCTACTTGAACAGAGCAATACTTAATCATGAGGCATCAAAGCCTAAAGAGCTGTATAATATTAACAAATGCCATAGATGGAAGGAAAGTAATGTAGAAACCTTCCAAAAACAATTAGGTAACAACAAATTCCATGCCTTCTAGACAATTTTCTGGACAAAACTTTTCACTGTAATAGTGAAAGTGTAAACTTGGCAGTAGAAAACCAAAACAGTATATTTGACCTCTCAGCTTCCCTATCAAATCTTTAAATATTAAGCAGACAACCTAAGAAAATTAACAACAATGACAAATGGTTTGATGAAGAATGCAAAAACCTAAGAAAGGAATTGAGAAACCTGTCCCACCAAAAACATAGAGACCCAGAAAACCTGAGCCTACGCCTTCACTATGGTGAATCACTAAAACAATACAGAAATACACTACGAAAAAATAAGGAACAACACGTCACAAATCAGCTCAATGTCATTGAAGAATCCATAGAATCTAACCACTTCTGAGAAATTGGAACACTCTAAACAAACAACAACACAAAGAGTTATTTATCCAAAATGGAAATGTATGGACAAACCTTTTTGGCTCTATAACAAAGAACAAACAGCAAAAACATATACATGATCAAATACAAATCTTAGAATCAACTATTAAAGACTACCAGTATTCACTCGATTCTCCAATTACATTGAACGAACTACAGGACAAAATACAAACCCTTCAACACAAAAAGGTCTGTGGTGTTGATGGTATCCTAAATGAAATTATAAAATATACAGACCACAAATTCCAACTGGATATACTTAAACTGTTGAACATCATCCTCAGCTCTGGCATCATCCCCAATATTTGGGACCAAGGACTGATCACCCCAATCCACAAAAATGTCGAAAAATTTGACCCCAATAACTACTGTGGGATTTGCGTCAACAGCAACCTTAAGAAAGTCCTCTGCATTATCATTAACAGAGACTCGTACATTTCCTCAGTGAAAACAATGTACTGAGCAAATGTCAGATTGTTTTTTTTTAACCAAATTACCGTACAACATTCTCCCTGCACACCCTAATTGACAAACAAACAAACCAAAACAAAGGCAAAGTCTTCTCATGCTTTGTTGATTTCCAAAAAGATTTTGACTCAATTTGGCATGAGGGTCTGCTATACAAATTGATGGAAAGCGGTGTTGGGGGAAAAACATCCGATATTATAAAATCCACATACACAAACAGCAAGTGTGCGGTTGAAATTGGCAAACACACACATTTATTTCCACATGTGGGTGAGATAGGGATGCAGCTTGACAGGGACCCACACCCTTCAACATACAGTATGCGGTGCATTCGGTAAGTATTCAGACCCCTTGACTTTTTCCACGTTTTGTTACATTTGCTACATTACAATTTCGAGTCTCATAGCAAAGGGTCTGAATACTTATGTAAATAAGGTATTTCAGTTTGAGTTTTTTTATACATTTGCAAATATTTCTAAAAACATGTTATCACTTTGTCATTATGGGGTATTGTGTGTAGATTGATGAGAACAAATAATTGAATACATTTTAGAATAAGGCTGTAACGTAACAAAAGGTGGAATAAGTCAAGGGATCTGAATACTTTCCGAATGCACTGTAAATCAACAAATTGGCGAGGGCACTAGAACAGTCTCCTGTACCCGGCCTCACCCTACTAGAATCTCAAGTCAAATATCTACTGTTTGCTGATGATGTGGTGCTTCTGTCCCCAACCAAGGAGGGCCTACAGCAGCACCTAGATCTTCTGCACAAATTCTGTCAGACCTGGGCCCTGACAGTAAATCTCAGTAAGACAAACATAATGGTGTTCCAAAAAAGATCCAGTTGCCAGGACCACAAATACAAATTCCATCTGGACACCGTTGCCATAGAGCACAAAATGGGACAAACACCAAATTGAGACTGCATGCAGATTTCTGCAAAAATATCGTCATTGTACACCAAATAATGCATGCGGAGCAGAATTGGGCCGATACCCGCTAATTATCAAAATCCAGAAAAGAGACGTTAAATTCTGCAGCCTCCTAAAAGGAAGTGATTCCCAAACCTTCCATAACAAATCCATCACCTACAGAGATGAACCTGGAGAAGAGTCCACCAAGCAAGCTGGTCCTGGTGCTCTTTTCACAAACACAACAACAAACAGCAACACAATTATACCCAACCAAATCATGAGAAAACAAAAAACTATTTACTTGACACATTGTAAAGAATTATCAAAAAAAACTGAGCAAACTAGAATGCTATTTGGACCTAAACAGAGAGTACACAGTGGCAGAATACCTGACCACTGTGACTGACCCAAAATTAAAGAAAGCTTTGTACAGACTCAGTGAGCACGGCCTTGCTATTGAGAGAGGCCGCCGTAGGTAGACCTGGCTATCAAGAGAAGACAGGCTATGTGTACACTGCCAACAAAATGAGGTGGAAACTGAGCTGCACTTCCTGACCTTCTGCCAAATTTATGAGCATATTAGACACTCA
The DNA here is from genome assembly GCF_901001165.1 of Salmo trutta. Taxonomy (NCBI): domain Eukaryota; kingdom Metazoa; phylum Chordata; class Actinopteri; order Salmoniformes; family Salmonidae; genus Salmo; species Salmo trutta. The sequence continues at coordinate 26,502,877 of NC_042986.1, forward strand.
TTTCCCTCAGATTACGCAGACCCACAAAGAATTTGAAAACAAATCAAATTTTGATAAACTCCCATATCTACTGTGGGAAATACCACAGTGTGCCGTCACAGCAGCAAGATTTGTGACCTGTTGTCACAAGAAAAGGGCAACCAGCGAAGAACAAACACCATTGTAAATACAACCCACATTTATGTTTATTTATTTTCCCTTTTGTACTTTCACTATTTGCACATCATTGCAACACTGTATATAGCCATAACATTACACTTGAAATGTCTCTATTCCTTATGAACTTTTGTGAGCGTAATGTTTACTGTTCATTTTTTGTTTATTTCACTTTTGTTTATTATCTATTTCACTTGCTTTGGGAATGTAAACATATGTTTCCCATGCCGAGAGAGAGAGAGAGAGAGAGAGAGAGAGAGAGAGAGAGAGAGAGAGAGAGAGAGGTCCCCAGGTTCCTTCACACATTATTCTGACCTGCCTGCATGTCCACTGAAGCAACCCCCTTAAACCTTTCCCAACGTTCTCCTTTTTTTCTCTCCAAAGGAATATTGTTGGAGGAGGAATAAAATAGATTCAACCCTGGGGATGGAACATTTGCAGCATAGCTGTAGCCATAGCAGTTTATTGCCGTGACTGCTCTGAGTGACTGCCTTCTGGGTTAGCGGTTTTAGCGATTGAGCGCTAGCTGCTTTGGCACTGTGGGAGTTGGGTCTTTTTTGTCCGATCAATGCAGAGCACCGTCCAGCTTTAGAGGGCTTGTTTATGTGCAGCAGTGAAGTGGACCATTGGGCTTCAGTGCCGCTGTTGTGGGCAGATTTTTATAATCTCTCTCATTCTGCTATCGACCCGACATAACCGTTAAGAAGTGACACTCTTTGGAGTTTTGTATAAGTGTGTGTGTGTGTGTGTGTGTGTGTGTGTGTGTGTGTGTGTGTGTGTGTGTGTGTGTGTGTGTGTGGTGCACTGTGTGTCGGGGGCTGCTGACAAAGAACTGGAGCTGCAGTGTTCTTTTATTTCTGCTTGTTCCAACAATAGGTGCCTCTAGGTACCTCTGGGTATTCCAATTGGATACTTGGCCTATCACTCATGTAGATTGTTTTGGTTGTTGTCGCAGAATCATTTTGTTTAGCTTTTGTCACAACGCGACAGACAGACAATCTGGCAAACACACGCACAAACACACACACGGACGCAGGCACACACACATACTGACACACTCTACCTCTGTCACTCATAGAGATACAACTGAAGAGAGAGAGACAAAGGAACAAATGAGGTTTCCTCCATTGGGGATGGAGAGAGAGAAAGGCAAAGGGCTCCACACAGAGAAAAAAAAGAAGGAGATATTGGCAGGCAGCAGTGGTGCTTGTTCAGCTGGTTTTGACACATCCAGCAGACAGCTTCCCATAAAGTTCTCCTTTGGCCATGTTGTGACTTTAGGAACACACAGAGATGCACTGTGTAAACCCAATGCAAAAACAACTCTAAAATATAACAAAGCCCATGACAGAGGTACAACCGAAGTGTAATCAGCCAGTTCAGAGATGGTCCTCCACATGCCTCTCCAGAATGCCGGAAGGGAGATTGTAGATAAGAAGGGAAAGAGAGTTTCCTCTTTCCTTAGTTTTTTAGGCATCTGGCATTGGAACACAGGGAATGTATTAGGGTGGATATAAGGTCTGTGAAGGTGAGCAGGTATACCAGGTAAAGGCTTTATACACACCTGCCTATTAACATGTCTGAGTTAAGTCCCCATGCAGTCCACCAAAGAGCTGGAATGACCCCCCTACACTCAAACACACACACACATGCAAGTCTATCAGATTGCTAAGCTCTCCCTCCCTTTCTCTGTGGTTCTTCTGTATAAGACTGCCAACCACAACTGCAATACTACTGCACCACTGGCTCTGTGCCCAGAGAGAGATAGAGAGATGGAGAGAAAGAAAGGGGGATAGAGAGAGAGAGGAAGATAGATGGAGAGAGAGAGAAAAAAGAGAGAGAAAAAGAGAGAGAGAGAGAGGGAGAGACCACCTGCTGCTCTTTATATGCACATATTTGACTGTTGCATCGATACATGGGCACTTGTCATTGCAATAAAACATTTTTGAATTTGAATATGACTTCCTCTTTACTAATATAATCAGGCAGCTTTCCAAACCGTATCAGCGTTGTTTGCCAACTGTAGTGTTTGTTTGTCCAAAAACTACTCTCTGCCAGAGTGGAGAGATGCTGAATAGAAAACAGACATAGAAGAAAGAGAGAGATCAGAGAAGAGAGAGAGATAGGGAGGGTAGAGAGAGATAGAGAACTGAGAGAAAGGGGAAGAGAGAGGGCAGGGAGAGAGGGAGAGGGCAGCGAGAGAGAGGCAAATAAGTAAAAATACAGTGAAAGAGAGAGTGTTGAATGTGTTGAGATATACTGATTTTTATGGTGGACAGAGACACAGGACTCAGGACTCTGTTGTATCACAAAGCACAGGGCTACTACTGTTTTTTCCTTTCTCTCTTAGTAATTTACAGTAACCTCTTCAGTTCCCCTTACACCACAGTCTAGACTGGGGTGCCTGTCCTTAGACAACACCTGAGTCTGAGTCATATTTTGTCTGGGCTCAGTTTCAGAGAGAGGGTTAATGATGTTAGAACATATACATCACAACCACTGGGCCCAGAGGAGGGAGAGGGAACAGCATTAGTACTAAAATATAGTTTATACTGTACTGCACATGGAGCCCTGGTTCAGTTGTTGTAATGGTGGAGGTGGCTGTGGGATGGAAATCTGGTGAGTGAACAGACTGGTGAGTTACATCCTTCAGCCCAAGGTTTCTCTCTCAGGATGCTGTCTAGACACTGTAATCCCTGGGAAGGAGGGAAGGGAGTGCGAGAGGGAACAGGGAGAGAGAAAAGAGGGAGGTAGAGAGACAGAGCGAGACATACTCTGAGTGTACAAAACATTAAGAAAATCTACTCTTTCCATTATAGACTGACCAGATGAATCCTGGTGAAAGCTATGATCCCTTATTGTGTGCCATTGTGTGCCATTCAGAGGGTGCCTTTGAACAGGGTATGGTAGTTGGTAACAGGCGCACCGGTTTGTGTCAAGAACTGCAATGCTGCTGGGTTTTTCACTCTCAACAGTTTCCCGTTTGTATCAAGAATTGTCCACCACCCAAAGGACATCCAGCCAACTTGACAACTGTGGGAAGCATTGGAGTCAACATGGGCCAGCATCCCTGTGGAACGCATTAGATGCCTTGTAGAGTCCATGCCCTGAAAAATTGAGGCTGTTCTGAGTGCAAAAGAGGAAGGGGGCAGGTGGTACAACTCAATATTAGGAAGATGTTCCTGATGTTTTGTACACTCAGTGTAAGTTGACTGCCCTGGTCCCTGGGCTTGGAGATGGGTGTGGAGGCTTGGATGTGTTGGTGGTGGGCCGAAGACAGAGAACAACAGTCTGGTTCTTCCAGGGGTCTGTAGCTGGTGGGAAAGTGTTTGGACACCGAATAATGAGCCCATAATAGAACCCATAAAGATAATAACAAATTAATTTGCAAGACAATATGTTGTCTTTATGACGAGGCATTCTTCTTTGATTTGATGTCTACATTGTGTTATGTGGAGTAACTGAATCTCGTCCCCTCCTCCCTCCTCCCTCAATTGTTTAGTTTTTCAGGGAGGTGAAGGATAAGGACATTTTCTCAATTTCATGCTAATTTGCTGCATATTAGGCTGTGGTTGGAGTCAATAGTGTGTTCAGTCAGCTGTGGACTCAGGAGGTTCAGACTCATAGTTGGGCTTCGAGTTTGATTCAATCTCTGCTTCTGTCTAATAAGCTGTTCCACTGCCTCTTTTTAATGATTGTGTGCAATTAGTGAAACTGGATATAGACACACTCTCACACTCTCTCTCTCTGTTACGACTTCCGCCGAAGTTGGTCCCTCTTCTTGTTCGGGCGGCGGTCGTCGTCACCGGTTTTCTAGTTGCCACCGATCCACGTTTTCTTTTTCCATTTGTTTTGTCTTCATTGTACACACCTGATTTCCATTTCATAATTATTGTTCCATATTTAACCCTCTGGTTTCCCCATTGGTTTTGTGCATGTTTGTTCTGTGTTAAGCTGTCGCGCTTATTTGTGAGCTGAGTTAGTTTCCCTGCGTGGAATATTTTGTTGTTTTAAAGTAAAGACCTTTATTACTCATTCTCGATGTCCTGCGCCTGACTCCGTCCCACCTGCTGCACATTGACTCTCTCTCTCTCTATCTCTCTCTCTCTCTCTCTCTCTCTCTCTCTCTCTCTCTCTCTCTCGGAGCATCTAGAGGTTATTTCCCAGGGAATTAAAAGAAGACTGTATTGAATATAAATAATACTTATCATTAACATAAATCTAAACTGGACTCATTTCGTATCGCATTCTCTGAATATTGTATTTGTTATGAATAGAATGAGTGTGGAGGGTTTATTTGCCTTGTTTCCATGGCCAGTGTACAAGACCTTACAGACCAATGTTCATTCCATTGGCATATTTGTATCTTGGTCTTTACATGTACAGTATGTCTGTGTTCTGATTGTAGGTTATAATATATTGTATAGTAGGCTATTATATATTGTATAGTAGGTTACAATATATGGTATACTAGGTTATACTATATTGTATAGTAGGTTATAATATATTGTATACTGGGTTATAATATATTGTATAGTAGGTTATAATATATTGAAAAGTAGGTTATAATATATGGTATAATATATTGAATATTAGGCTATTATATATTGTATAATATATTGAATATTAGGCTATTATATATTGTATAGTAGGCTATTATATATTGTATAGTAGGTTATAATATATTGTATAGTAGGTTATAATATATTGAAAAGTAGGTTATAATATATTGTATAATATATTGAATATTAGGCTATTATATATTATATAATGTATTGAATATTAGGCTATTATATATTGTATAGTAGGCTATTATATATTGTATAGTAGGTTATAATATATTGTGTAGTAGGCTATAATATGTATTTGATATATATTATAAACTGGGTGGTTCGAACTCTGAATGCTGATTGATGTCTACATTGTGTTTTGTGGAGTAACTGGGTGGTTCGAGCCCTGAATGTATCAGACCGTATACCACGGGTATGACAAAACATTTATTTTTACAGCTCTAATTACATTGGTAACCAGTTTATAATTTCAGTAAGGCACCACTGTGTTTGCGGTATATGGCCAATATACCAAGGGCTGTATCCAGCTAAGGGCTGTATCCAGGTTTGTGTGTTAATTTGTGGCCAAGCGTCCAAGGTCTTACACTGTCCATTGTCATACTTGTATCAGAGCTTTTGTGTTTTGACCAAATATTATGCATTCTAATCTATACAGTAAGTCTGTATGTGCTGTACAGTATATAAACCTATTCTTCACTCTCCAACAGAGAGGTTGAGATGTTAACGTGAAGCACAACTCATTCTCTCCTCTATTTCTACCCTGTTCCTTTAGTAAAGTTGTGTCATTATCATTGCTATTTCTCCAAACATAATGTCTAGGTTAAGTCCACAGAAAGACAGGCAGGCAGGGGGGAGAGATGAGGATGTATGGAGGGGAGGGGAGACAACATCAAACAGCTCAGTGCAAAATATCACACTGCTGTATTCATAACCTTATTATTGAATAAGCATGGTATCCACGACCATGAATGAATAATCACTCACATATGATAATGCGGACCATGCATTAGTAGTATTAAGAATATGTTCCAGTCAAAGCTATGCATTAATTACTTATCTCTCCTCCTCTCCCCCTCTCTCTCTCTCTCTCTCTCTCTCTCTCTCTCTCCCTCGCTCTCTCTCCCCCTCTCTCTCTCCCCCTCTCTCTCTCTCTCCTCCCTCTCTCTCTCCCCCTCTCTCTCTCCTCTCTCCTCTCTCTCCATCCTCTCCCCCTCTCTCTCTCTCTCTCCCCCTCTCTCTCCCCTCTCTCTCTCTCTCTCTCTCTCTCCTCTCTCACTCTCTCACTCTCTCTCTCTCTCTCTCTCTCTCTCTCCAGTGAGTTTTGATGACTGTATGGCGAATGAGGGGGTGGTCTTTCAGAGCAGTGACCCCAGGTTCAGCATTGGCGCTGACGGGTCCATCTACACCCAGAGAGAGGTGACCAGCCTGACCGCACCGGTCCAGTTCACGGTCACTGCCAGCGGTCCACACGTGTGGGAGACCACGGTCAAACTGGCCCTGATGGGGCAACCCACTCCCTCACCGCCAGGCAATCAGGTATGAGAATCACTCTGTTCATAGATATACAGTGCCAGTCAAAAGTTGGACACGCCTACTCACTCCAAGGTTTTTCTTTATTTTTACTATTTTCTACATTGTAGAAAAAGAATGAAGACATCAAAACTATGAAATAACATATGGAATCCTGTAGTAACCAAAAAAGTGTTAATCAAATAAAAAAAAAAAAAGTAAGACAAATGACAGTCCATAAAAAACAAGAAAAAAACATCAAGTGCTATGATGAAACTGGCTCTCATGAGGACCGCCACAGGAAAGGAAGACCCGGAGTTACCTCTGCTGCAGAGGATAAGTTTATTAGAATTACCAGCCTCAGAAATTGCAGCCCAAATAAATGCTTCACAGAGTTCTAGTAACAGACACATCTCAACAGCAACTGTTCAGAGGAGACTGTGTGAATCAGGCCTTCAAGGTCGAATTGCTGCAAAGAAACCACTACTAAGGGACACCAATAATAAGAAGAGACTTGCTTGGGCCAAGAAACACGAGAAATGGACATTAGACCGGTGGAAATCTATCCTTTGGTCTGATGTGTCCAAATTTGCGATTTTTGGTTCCAACTGCCGTCTCTTTGGGAACGGATGATCTCTGCATCTATTGTTCCCACCGTGAAGCATGGAGGAGGTGGTGTGATGGTGCTTTGCTGATGACACTGTCAATGATTTATTTAGAATTCAAGGCACACTTAACCAGCATTGCTACCACAGCATTCAGCAGCGATACGCCATCCCATCTGGTTTGCGCTTAGTGGGACTATCAGTTGTTTTTCAACAGGACAATGACCCAACACACCTCCAGGCTGTGTAAGGGCTATTTGACCAAGAAGGAGAGTGATGGAGTGCTGCATCAGGTGACCTGGCCTCTACAATCACCCGACCTCAACCCAATTGAGATGGTTTGGGATGAGTTGGACCGCAGAGTGATGGAAAAGCAGCCAACAAGTGCTCAGCATATGTGGGAACTCCTTCAAGACCGTTGGAAAAGCATTCCACGTTAAGCTGGTTGAGAGAATGCCATGCATGTGCAAAACTGCCATTAAGGCAAAGGGTGGCTATTTGAAGAATCTCAAATATAACATTTTGATTTTGATTTGTTTAACACTTTTTTGGTTACTACATGATTCCATGTGTGTTATTTCATAGTTTTGATGTCTTCACTATTATTCTACAATGTAGACAATAGTAAAAATAAAGAAAAACCGTTGAATGAGTAGGTGTTCTAAAACTTCTGACCGGTAGTGTAAACAACTTGAAGCAACCACATATTTAGCCATGGAGCACGTTGGCCAGCAAGCAGCCAATCCTCGGCACACCCACAAGGTGTGTATGCATCAAAACCCAGCCCTTTCGTGCCAATTCCAGCAACAGTGCCAATAATTGTGGTTGTGAAAATAGCAAAAATATTTCTGACACCCCCCCGAAACCTATAGCGCTACTACCAGCAATTGGATTGATCATTGTGTTAGGTTTGTTAAAATAGAGCCAGGGGAACACAGACAGGAGATGTGCAGTGACTTGTGGGATTTAGTCTCCTCAGGGAAGAATCTGTTGGGTGTCAGGGATGTGTGTTCCTGGGTCAAGGGACATGTGTGATACTGAAATGTTAAGACTGAAATGTTAAGACTGAAATAATGGGTATTGTGTATAGTGTGTTTTTGTTTGCATTTGTGCCTGTCTGTCCAGTGTGTGTATGTGTTTCCACAGAGGGTTCTACATTGACGCCAAAAGGGTTTTACCTAGAACGGGGTTCTGCCTGGAGCCAAAAAATGTTATCCTATAGGAACAGCTGAGGAACCCTTTTAGAACCCTTTTGGAACCCTTTTTTTTAAGGGTTAGGATATTCATAAAGTATTCAGACCCCTTCCCTCTTCCCACATTTTGTTATGTTACAGCCTTATTCTAAAATGTATTAAATATATTTTTTTCCTCATCAATCTAGACACAATACCCCATGATGACAAAGTGAAAATAGAATTTTAGAAATGTTCAAATGTATAAAATGTAAAAAAACAGAAATAGCTTATTTACATACAGTTGAAGTCGGAAGTTTACATACACTTAGGTTGCAGTCATAAAAACTCGTTTTTCAACCACTCCACAAATTTCTTGTTAACTATCTATAGTTTTGGCAAGTCGCTTAGGACATCTACTTTGTGCATGACACAAGTAATTTTTCCAACAATTGTATAATAACAGATTATTTCACTTATAATTCACTGTATCACAATTCCAGTGGGTCAGAAGTTGACTGTGCCTTTAAACAGTTTGGAAAATTCCAGAAAATGATGTCATGGCTTTAGAAGCTTCTGATAGGATAATTAACATCATTTGAGTAAATTGGAGGTGTATCTGTGGATGTATTTCAAGGCCTACCTTCAAACTCAGTGCCTCTTTGCTTGACATCATGGGAAAATCAAAAGAAATCAGCCAAGACCTCAGAATAAAAACTGTAGACCTCCACAAGTCTGGTTCATCCTTGGGAGCAATTTCCAAACGCCTGAAGGTACCACGTTCATCTGTACAAACAATAGTACGCAAGTATAAACACCATGGGACCACGCAGCCGTCATACCGCTCAGGAAGGAGACGCGTTCTGTCTCCTAGAGATGAAGGTACTTTGGTGTGAAAAGTGCACATCAATCCCAGAACAACAGCAAAGGACCTTGTGAAGATGCTAGAGGAAACAGGTACAAAAGTATCTATATCCAGAGTAAAACTAGTCCTATATCGACATAACCCGAAAGGCCCTCAGCAAGGAAGAAGCCACTGCTCAAAAACCGCCATAAAAAAGACAGACTACAGTTTGCAACTGCACATGGGGACAAAGATCGTACTTTTTGGAGAAATGTCCTCTGGTCTGATGAAACAAAAATAGAGCTGTTTGGCCATAATGACCATCGTTATGTTTGTAGGAAAAAGGGGGAGGCTTACAAGCCAAAGAACACCATCCCAACCATGAAGCACAGGGGTGGCAGCATCATGTTGTGGGGGTGCTTTGCTGCAGGAGGGACTGGTGCATTTCACAAAATAGATGGCATCATGAGGCAGGAAAATGATGTGGCTATATTGAAGCAACATCTCAAGACATCAGTCAGGAAGTTAAAGCTTGGTCGCAAATGGGTCTTCCAAATGGACAATGACCCAAACATATTTCCAAAGTTGTGGCTTAAGGACAACAAAGTCAAGGAATTGGAGTGGCCATCACAATGCCCTGACCTCAATCCCATAGAAAATGTGTGGAAAGAACTGAAAAAGTGTGTGCAAGCAAGGAGGCCCACAAATCAAATCAAATCAAATCAAATTTATTTATATAGCCCTTCGTACATCAGCTGAAATCTCAAAGTGCTGTACAGAAACCCAGCCTAAAACCCCAAACAGCAAGCAATGCATGTGAAAGAAGCACGGTGGCTGGAAAAAACTCCCTAGGAAAAACTCCTGAGAAAGGCCAAAAACCTAGGAAGAAACCTAGAGAGGAACCAGGCTATGAGGGGTGGCCAGTCCTCTTCTGGCTGTGCCGGGTGGATATTATAACAGAACATGGTCAAGATGTTAAAATGTTCGTAAATGACCAGCATGGTCAAATAATAATAATCATAGTAATTGTCGAGGGTGCAACAAGCACGTCCGGTGAACAGGTCAGGGTTCCGTAGCCGCAGGCAGAACAGTTGAAACTGGAGCAGCAGCATGGCCAGGTGGACTGGGGACAGCAAGGAGTCATCATGCCAGGTAGTCCTGAGGCACAAACCTGACTCAGTTACTCCAGCTCTGTCAGGAGGAATGGGCCAAAATTCACCCAACTTATTGTGGGAAGCTTGTGGAAGGTTACCCGAAATGTTTGACCCAAGATAAAGAATTTAAAGGCATTGCTACCAAATACTAAATGAGTGTATGTAAACTTCTGACCCACTGGGAATGTGATGAAAGAAGTAAAAGCTGAAATAAGTCATTCCCTCTACTATTATTGTGACATTTCACATTCTTAAAATAAAATGGTGATCCTAACTGACCTAAGACAGGGAATTTTTACTAGGATTAAATGTCAGGAATTGTGAAAAACTGAGTTTAAATGTATTTGGCTAAGGTGTATGTAAACTTCCCACTTCAACTGTATTTCACATCAGCACTAGGTGGCCTATAGCAGCAACCAACTAGTATAGGTGTAAAATGTGTAAATGCACCTATAGCGCCTCTAATCCATTCAACATTTATTTAACTAGGCAAGTCAGTTAAGAACAAATTCTTATTTCAATGACGGCCTAGGAACAGTGGGTTAACTGCCTTGTTCAGGGGCAGAACAACAGATTTTTACCTTGTCAGCTCAGGGATTCAATCTTGCAACCTTTCAGTTACTAGTCCAACTCTCTAACCACTAGGTTACCTGCCACCCCATTAAGTCCTTACGTTGTTTTGCTGGAATATTGTTCTGAATTTAAACTGCAACTCCACCACCATATCTATTTCTGTCCCTCCTGAACAAATGATATCCATGTATAGAGACCTCAGCATCCTCAAAAGAAGAGTCCAAGTGAGATTTTGCCAATACATGAATATTGTTTGACTGCACTAGACAGTATATTTTATGAATTTTGTTCCTTAAACTGCATATATTCAATTGAGCAATTAACAGACCTTTCTTTGGTAGATTTACAGTATTTATATGTCCAAACATGAATCAGCAGTTGGGATCTGAGAGAGAGATACTCAGTCAGTGTGTGTGTGGGCTGGAATTACTTGTGTCTGTCACTCCTCCTAACTCCATGGGAGGGAGGGTGAACAATCAGTTGTATCAGATATGCTATGTCACCTCGTTGTCTTAATAGTGAGTTTCTTAAACAAAGGTGCAGATGGAGCCCGGTAATTAGAGGTGGCTAGTCTTGTAAATGTATTTTGTATGATGAGTAATTTGTGTAGGTAGGAGGGATATGTACTGGCCCAGACAATATTACAGTAAATGGTATATGAGTAAATGAAGCTATAGTATAGAGTTAGGAAGCAAGCCTGATGAACAAAACCACTAATCTTTCTGATGATACCAATAGATTCCATCACTTTGCTGCAGACAAATTGAATAAATGGAATTGTACAATATTTCTTATTCTTACTAGTGAATACAGTAAAGTTGGATTTTTAACATTTAAAGATTTTTTGTTTATCTGGAACAATTCAGAAAATTCTGCCATGCCTGAGTTGTCTTCATTAATTAGTGAATCAAAGTTATTGTAAAATCAAATTGGTGTCATCAGCAAAGAGAATGTGAAGTATGGTAGAAGACACAGCAGCAAGGTCATTGCTATAGATTAGGAATAACAAAGGTCCAAATATCGAACCCTGTGGGATGCCTCAAGATATCTTGGCCCTGGTAGATGCACAGCCGTTTGCATAAACAAATTTTTATTAAACATAACTATATAGCCAATTATATGCATTATCCTGAAAACCGTAATAATGCAATTTAGAGTGTCATATTTCATGATCAACCGTGTCAAACGCTTTGTTCAGGGCTGTAAAGATTTTATCCACAAGTTACAAAAGAGCCACATCTGTGGAGTAGTTTTTACAAAAAACATATTGTTGCTCATATAGAATACAGTGTTGATTTAAATGTTTCAACATTCTCTTATATATCAATTTGTCTAGGATTTCAGAAAAACATTATAGTACAGATATTGGGCGATAATTTGTAAAAGATCTGGGATGCCCAGATTTATTGAAGGGGATAACTTGCCAATTTTTAAATCTTTAGGAACAATACCAGTTTGCATTGATTTGGTGCATATATATGTTAGAGGCTCAGTAATCGAGGAAGACACTGATTTCACCAAAGAAGTATCAATCTCATCATGACGTGCTACTGATATATTTAAGATACCAATTACCTCCATCACATCCATTACATCAGGAGGATCAAACTGCAGCAGAGAAGGGAAGGGATTTCCATCAATCCAAGGGATTTAATCAGTTTTCTCTATTTTCTTTGACAGAGAAGAACCCACATTCACAAAAATGTTATTAAATTCACATGAAATGCCATCAGGATCACTATAGGTCTTATTTCCAACAATGCATTGAGATGGTATAGTTGTAGATTACTACTTTCTTATTCAACAGTTGATTCATGATTTTCCAAGTTAACTTTATATTATTTAAGGATTCTTGGAATTTGTTAGTAAAATATATTTTTGGGCATATCCTAAGTAGGTGAGTAAATTTGTTCTTGTACTTTTTGAGAAACGTTATTTTTTGAGACCGGTTGTAAAGCAAGGTTTCCAGAACCCATTTGCTGCTCTCTTACTTCAGGAAAGCAGTGGTGAAATACAGAATTGAAAGATGTGAGAAAAGTCTGGTAAGCAGACTTCACATCGGCCTGATTATAATGTTCCCATAAATATCATCAATCAGCATCTTAAAGCCCTCACCATTACTTTAGTTAAATATTCTACCTTAATGCTACTAATCACTCCCATCTATTAAATATTTTACCCTTAATGCTACTAATCACTCCCATCTGTAAATATTTTACCCTTAATGCTACTAATCACTCCCATCTGTTAAATATTCTACCCTTAATGCTACTAATCACTCCCATCTGTTAAATATTCTACCCTTAATGCTACTAATCACTCCCATCTGTTAAATATTCTACCCTTAATGCTACTAATCACTCCTGTTAAATATTCTACCCTTAATGCTACTAATCACTCCCATCTGTTAAATATTCTACCCTTAATGCTACTAATCATTCCCATCTGTTAAATATTCTACCCTTAATGCTACTAATCATTCCCATCTGTTAAATATTCTACCCTTAATGCTACTAATCACTCCTGTTAAATATTCTACCCTTAATGCTACTAATCACTCCCATCTGTTAAATATTCTACCCTTAATGCTACTAATCACTCCCATCTGTTAAATATTCTACCCTTAATGCTACTAATCACTCCCATCTGTTAAATATTCTACCCTTAATGCTACTAATCACTCCCATCTGTTAAATATTCTACCCTTAATGCTACTAATCATTCCCATCTGTTCATTTCCAGCTGCCAAAGAGAAGTGGAAAATTGGAAAGTGGTCAGAAATGTCAGTATAACATATTAGCCATATTATTCAAATAATTAGCAAAAATATTATCAATAAGGGTGTCAGATGAACTGCTCACTCGTGTGGGTTTATAGATGAGGGGATACAGATAGCTGGAGTATAAAGTATTCAAAAAGTCAGATGTTGGTGAGTGGTTCTCACTTTTAGATAGGTTTATGTTGTAATCACCCAATTTTACCATTATTATTAATCACATTCAAGGTTAATGCAAGGATATCAATGAAACTACAAATGTCAGAATCGGGTGGCCGATAGATGCATGCAATTACCACTTTTTCACCACCAAAATATGAACAGGAGGCAATGTCTATTAAAAGAGATGCAACATCAATGTTATCAGATGTAAGTTCGAGGTCCTCTCTGACAAATAATTGAAAATGTTTATGAACAAAAATGGACACTCCTCCTCCCACTCTTGAGGTTCTACAGTGGTGAACAGTATTATAAGGTGACATTTCATAAAGACAACCATGTTTCTGAAAGGGCAACAATGGAAAATTCATGATTGCGAGAAGACAGATAATGAACAAGATGGTCTTGATTTTTAGGAAGACTGCAAACGTTCAAATTAAAGGTAGAAAATAAGTTTTTCTTGGAATTAGATAAACAGCTATACAGGTTGTTAAATTGATTAACATTATAGTAATCACAAGTGATAGACTCATCTCTGGTAAATCTCAGGAAATTTGAATCTGGATCAACACAATCATTATATTTATAATTCGCTTCATTAATATCTAATGGGTTGAAGAGCATGTTATCAGGGTCGATATTCTTCCCAACTAAGAGAGATACGCAGTCAGAATCATCCAGAGAGTGGAACGGAAACATAGAAGTGCATGTCTCACATGTCCAATACAACCACACATTTGTGTTAGTTTTATTAATAGGGGTGCACTTCCTATGGAATGCGCATTGACACAGTCCACATAACACCACTGAAGACTTCAGAGGGTTATGACATATAGAGCAATGTGTGTTTTTGGTCATGAGGTTAGGTGAAACACATGAACAAAGTGTAGTAAATATGTGTGGGTTTGTGTGTGTCAAATCAGTTGATTATAGTGGAATCACTTGCCATAGGCCTACGGGGAGGGGGGTCAACCAGCTGATCATACCTCAGGTATGTAATGTTTCCTTTTTTTCGTTCTTCAATTAGTCTTGGCAGCAGTTCCTTTCTTTTGATGCGTACCTTTTCAGAGAAGTCTTCATTGATGAAGATTTTGGTTCCCTTCAGGCACTTGGCTCTCCTGAGAATTTCCCCCTTGTCTTTGAACCTGAGCAGTTTCACCACTATAGATCTGGGCCATCCAGAGGGGAACAAAGTGCCATTCCTGTGCGCCATCTCCATCTTGATGAGTTTAGGATCCAGTTTGAGTTGATCTGCCAGGGTAGCGACCATAAAGCTCTCATCAGCCCCGGAGTCGATGAGTACCCGGAGAATTTTGACTGGTTCCCCCACAGCAAGATGGCATGAAAAGGGGTGCGAGTAAGGGGAGAGGAAAAGTTCTCCATATGGCCCATCAGAGTACTCACTCCTACCGGTGAGCCTGGTCTTTTAGTGGACAGGTGGCCACGAAATGACCAGTAGTCCCGCAATACAGGCAACTCTTCATGTGAAGCCTGTATAGCCGTTCGGCTGGGGACAGCCTAGCTCTGCCTAGTTGCATTGGCTCGGGAAGAGGTGAATTGGCAGACTTCGGAGACTCTCGGGGGAACTTGGGTAGCCTCAGGTTCTCTCGGGCAACGGAGCCATCGGGGACTTCTGGGATGTCTCGGAGGCAAGGTGGAAGCCTTGGGCAGGCAAGAGAAATAGAACCTCCTCTCCTTCCATCCTTTCTGTAGTCGCCCGAATGGTCAAGGCGATGAGCGAGTCGAGATCCGTCGGTAGTTCCCGGGCTGCAAGCTCGTCCTTTACTTCCTCTGATACTCCGTGCAAGAACATGTCGAACATCGCTTCCGGGTTCCAGGCACTCTCAGCTGCCAACGTGCGGAAATCCACCGGATAGTCTGCCACACTGCAGGAGTCTTGCCGAAGCTGGAGTAACTTCCGGGCAGCCTCTCTCATCGAAAACTTTCTTCACCTCCGCCACAAACTCCTCCAGATTGAAGCATACGGCCAACTGTTGTTCCCATACTGCCGTAGCCCAGGCGAGAGCCCTCCCGGACATCAGCGTGATGAGGTACGCTATCTTAGAGTGGTCTGAGGGGAAGGAGGAGGGCTGCAGCTTAATGATGAGGGAACACTGAGTGAGAAATGCCCGACAGGTGGCCGACTCTCCATCGAAGTGTTCCGGGGGAGGTAAGCGGGGTTCCCGGGAAATCAGGGTGTCTTGGGAGGCGATGCTGTTAACAGCCGGGTTATTGAGGGGCTGGGACGTTACGGTTGTGGTAGGCTGCCTAACAGACAACCCGCAGAATTGCTCCAGCAATGTGTTCAATGCTCGGTCATGGCATTCGGCCAAGGTCTGGACCCCTTCCATGAGGCCACGAAGCAACTCCTCGTGCCTTCCAATGGTGGCTCCTTGGGAGGAGATGGCATTGTGGAGCTGGTCCGAGTCTGCTTGGTCAGTCATGGCCAGTTCGTACTATCACGTTTTAGGGAAGACGCAGATGCAGACAAGGTCAAAGTAACAAAGGTTTATTACTAGAACGGGGGCAGGTAAAACGACAGGTCAAGGGCAGGCAGAGGTCAGTGATCCACATCAGAATCCAAAAGGTACAGAACGGCAGACAGTCTCGGGGTCAGAGCAGGCAGAGGTCAATAATCCAGGGTGGTGTGACAAGGTACAGAAACGACAGGCAGGCTTAGGATCAGGGCAGGCAGAATGTTCAAAACTGGGAAAACTAGAAAACAGGAACTAGAAACAGACATGCGCAAGGGGGAAAACACTGGTAGGCTTGACGAACAAGACGAACTGGCAACAGACAAACAGAGAACACAGGTATAAATACACGGGATAATGGGGAAGATGGGCGACACCTGGAGGGAGGTGGAGACAAGCACAAAGACAGATTAAACAGATCAGGGTGTGACATACACAGAGACTGTCACACATAGCTAGTCAGCCTTGACTAGAACCCGGATACTCGGTTCATCAGGGCTTGGCATGGCCTTTATCTAAACCCTTTAGAGTAGAAGTGAAGGCTATTCTAAGGAGTGGAATGTATTTTTAGGATTAGGAAGGTAGGAAACAGCATATATTAACAGAGTTAGAGTGACTGTGGGCTTTGAGCTCTGGCTATATCATGAGATCCAAGACTTGTCTCTCTCCCTGAACCCCATTGGTTTATCCAGCATCTAATCAGCATCTAATCAGTGCAGTGATTCCCATGTCTCCCTGCCACCTGGTAACACATTTCCCACTGGAACAGAGAGGGGTAGAGGCAGCCTGGGCACTCTGAATCACAGGATCATCCAGAATTATACATGTCCAGAAGAGCCCATGTGTCATTCAGTTCTCTGCCATGACACTGATTCACCAAGAGGACCTCTTACAGTGGGCAGCCAAGATGGGGTCACACCATGGCTGCCGTACCTTGACCAGAGTGTGTTTTGTCGAAGGGAGTGTGTGTGTGAGTGCTCATGACCCCAGGGAGCTCCACAGGGAATTTAACACCCAAATCCCACTGGGTTCACAAACTTTGTCCCACAGTAAGAGGCATAGATAGCCAGTCGAACTAAAGAGCAGGTCTTAGACCTTAACTGTGACCATTACACATTCATACTATTTGACTTAGATACTGAAGAGGGAGAAAAATTCTACTACAGCTGTAGTTTTTATTTTATTTTACCTTTATTTAGCTAGGCAAGTCAGTTAAGAACAAATTGTATTTTCAATGAAGGTGGGTTAACTGCCTTCTTCAGGGGCAGAACAACATATTTTTTACCTTGTCAGCTCGGGGATTCGATCTTGCAACCTTTCGGTTACTAGTTCACTAAGCTACCTGCCGCCCCAATGCAAGCTGTTATTTAGACAGAGGAGACAACGAGGACACTGAGAACAATGTGATGTGTCATTATAGACATAGCGCTTTGTTGCACTCTGCTTGTGGAATAATAACTTCCAGATGTGTGTGTCACCAGGGGCTGACTCATATCGAAGTGTGCGGGCCGGGGCAATGGGAGGCTGGGAGAAGAGGGAAAGGCCGGGATAGGCGCCAGCTGGCTGGGTACTGGTGGTACCAGAGCTGGGGGCCGCTTCCATTTCACTCAATGACTTCTGTTCACACAGAGGGTGTGTGTGAAAGAATGGGTGTTTGTTTCTGTGTGTGTGTCTGAGAGAGGGGTAATGTATGATCATGTGTGATTAGGGTGTGTGTTTTAGTGTACATTTCTGTTTGTGGATATAGTGTGTGTGTGTGTGTGTGTGTGTGTGTGTGTGTGTGTGTGTGTGTGTGTGTGTGTGTGTGTGTGTGTGTGTGTGTGTGTGTGTGTGTGTGTGTGTGTGTGTGCGCGCGCGCGCGCGTGCATGCCTGTGTGGGAGCTTGTATGCGTCAGTTCCTGCATGTGTGTGCACAGTGCATTCTGAAAGTATTCAGACCCCTTGACTTTTTCCACATTTTATTGTTACAGCCTTACTCTTTTCCTCATCAATCTACACACAATACCCTATAATGACAAAGCAATAACAAGTTTTAGACATTTTTAAAAATTGTTGACAGTGCATGTCAGAGGAAAAACCAAGCTGTGAGGTCGAAGAAATTGTCTGTAGAGCTCCAAGACAGGATTGTGTCGAGGAAGGGTACCAAAACATGTCTGCCGCATTGAAGGTCCCCAAGAACACAGTGACCTCCATTCTTAAATGTAAGAAGTTTGGAACCACCAAGACTCTTCTTGGAGCTGGCTGCCCGGCCAAACTGGGCAATCAGGGGAGAAGGGCCTTTGTCAGGGAGGTGACCAAGAACCCGATGGTCACTCTGACAGAGCTCCAGAGTTCCTCTGTGGAGAGGGGAGAACCTTCCAGAATGACAACTATCTCTGCAGCACTCCACTAATCAGGCCTTTATGGTAGAGTGGCCAGACGGAAACCAAGATTGAATGCTTTGGCCTGAATGCCAAGCATCACATCTGGATGAAACCTGACACCATCCCTATGGTGAAGCTTGGTGGTGGCAGCGTCATTCTGGGGCCGGACTTGAACCCAATCTCTGGATAGACCTGAAAATAGCTGTGCAGCGATGCTCCCCATCCAACTTGACCAAGCTTGAGAGGATCTGCAGTGAAGAATGGGAGAAACTCCCCAAATGCAGGTGTGCCAAGCTTGTAGCGTTATACCCAAGAAGACTCGAGGCTGTAATCGCTGCCAAAGGTGCTTGAAAAAAGTACTGAATTAAGGGTCTGAATACTTATGTAAATATAACATTTCTGTTTTTTATTTGTAATAAATTAGCAAAAAAATGTAAAGACCTGTTTTCGCTTTGTCATTATGGGGTATTGTGTGTACTGTAGATTGATGAGGGACGTATATTTTAAATGAATTTTAGAATAAGGCTGTTACGTAACAAAATGTGGAAAAAGGGAAGTGGTCTGAATACTTTCCGAATGCACTGTGTTGTGTGTGTCTGAACTTGTGTTTGCACGTGCATGTGTATGTCTGTGTCTCTGTATGTCTTTGTGTGTCTCTGTGTGTGTTCTGTGCAGTGGTGTAAAGTACTTAAGTAATAATACTTTAAAGTACTACTTAAGTCGTTTTTGGGGGTATCTCTACTTTACGATTTATGTTTTTGACAACTTTTACTTTTACTTCACTACATTCCTAAAGAAAATAATGTACTTTTTAACTCTGTACATTTTCCATGAGAGCCAAAACTACTCATTATATTTTGAATGCTTAGCAGGACTGGAAAATGGTCAAATTCACACACTTCTCAAAAGAACATCTCTGGTCATCCCTACTGCCTCTGATCTGACAGACTCACTAAACACAAATGCTTTGTTTGTAAATGATGTCTGAGTGTTGGAGTGTGTCCTTGGCTATCCTTAAAAAAAGAAAATGGTGCCGTCTGGTATGCTTAATATAAGGAATGTGAAATGATTTATTCTTTTACTTTTGATACTTAAGTATATTTTAAACCAAATACTTTTCGACTTTAACTGAAGTAGTATTTTACTGGGTGACTTTCACTTTTACTTGAGTCATTTTCTATTAAGGTATCTTTACTTTTACTCAAGTATGACAATTGGGTACTTTTTTCCAACACTGGTTCTTTATGTGTCTGTGTGTTCTGTGTGTATCTTTTATGTGTCTCTGTGTGTGTTCTTTATGTGTCTGTGTGTGTGTTCTGTGTGTGTGTTCTGTGGGTGTCTCTGTGTGTGTTCTGTATGTGTCTGTGTGTGTGTTCTTTGTGTCTCTGTGTGTGTTCTGCGGGTGTCTGTGTGTGTTCTTTATGTGTTTCTGTCTGTTTTCTGTGTGTGTGTTCTGTGGGTGTCTCTGTGTGTGTTCTTTGTGTGTCTGTGTGTGTGTTCTGTGGGTGTCTCTGTGTGTGTCCTTTGTGTGTCTGTGTGTGTGTTCTTTATGTGTCTGTGTGTGTGTTCTTTATGTGTCTGTGTGTGTGTTCTTTATGTGTCTGTGTGTGTGTTCTTTATGTGTCTGCGTGTGTGTTCTGTGTGTGTCTCTGTGTGTGTTCTGTGTGTGTCTGTGTGCGTGTTCTTTATGTGTCTGTGTGTGTGTGTGTGTGTTCTGTGTGTGTCTCTGTGTGTGTTCTGTGTGTGTCTGTTTGTGTGTTCTTTATGTGTCTGTGTGTGTGTTCTGTGTGTGTCTGTGTGTGTGTTCTTTATGTGTATGTGTGTGTGTTCTTTATCTGTCTCTGTGGGTGTTCTTTATGTGTCTGTGTGTGTGTTCTTTGTGTGTCTGTGTGTGTGTTCTTTGTGTGTCTGTGTGTGTGTTCTTTATGTGTCTCTGTGGGTGTTCTGTGTGTGTCTGTGTGTGTGTGTGTTCTTTATGTGTGTCTGTGTGTGTGTGTTCTTTATGTGTCTGTGTGTGTGTTCTGTGTGTGTCTCTGTGCGTGTTCTGTGTGTGTCTGTGTGTGTTCTTTATGTGTCTGCGTGTGTGTTCTGTGTGTGTCTCTGTGTGTGTTCTGTGTGTGTCTGTGTGCATGTTCTTTATGTGTGTGTGTGTTCTGTGTGTGTCTGTGTGTGTGTGTTCTTTATGTGTCTGTGTGAGTGTGTCTCTGTGTGTGTTCTGTGTGTGTCTGTGTGTGTGTGTGTTCTGTGTGTGTCTCTGTGTGTGTTCTGTGTGTGTCTGTTTGTGTGTTCTTTATGTGTCTGTGTGTGTCTGTTCTGTATGTGTCTGTTTGCGTGTTCTTTATGTGTGTGTGTGTTCTGTGTGTGTCTGTGTGTGTGTTCTTTATGTGTCTGTGTGAGTGTGTCTCTGTGTGTGTTCTGTGTGTGTCTGTGTGTGTTCTTTATGTGTCCGCGTGTGTGTTCTGTGTGTGTCTGTCTGTGTGTGTGTGTATTCTTTATGTGCTGTGTGTGTGTTCTTTATGTGTCTCTGTGTGTGTCTGTGTGTGTGTTCTGTATGTGTCTGTGTGAGTGTATTCTTTATGTGTCTGTGTGTGTATTCTTTATGTGTCTGTGTGTGTATTCTTTATGTGTCTGTGTGTGTATTCTTTATGTGTGTGTATTCTTTATGTGTCTCTGTGTGTGTTCTGTGTGTGTCTCTGTGTGTGTTCTGTGTGTGTCTGTTTGCGTGTTCTTTATGTGTCTGTGTGTGTGTTCTGTGTGTGTCTGTTTGCGTGTTCTTTATGTTTCTGTGTGTGTGTGTGTGTGTTCTGTGTGTGTGTTCTGTATGTGTCTGTGTGAGTGTGTTCTGTGTGTGTCCGTGTGAGTGGAAGCTAGAGAAGGGAAGAACATGTTGCAAGTCTGACTCTATTACGCTATTGTTCCAAACTTTTGAGCCTATGTCTGGCTTGGCTCTCTTCCTCTCCTCCTCTGCCATCCCTCTGTTCCAACAGCGGATGGAGGGAATGTGTTTCATTTGCTGTAGAGGAAAGCAGGCATTTCCGTGTTAACACTTAATCAACAGTGAGTTAAACATAGTGGTCTACATGGCCGTGTCGTCTGAGCTGGTTGTGGTACACTGTTCATTATTAAGTGCTCAGACCAGTGCAGCCAGACACTGGCAGGCCTCTTTGCAGGCTGTTGTGATAGGCCTGATGAGGATATATTCAGAGCTAGGAAGGACAGTGACATCCTCTGAGTTAGCCCCTTGTTAGATGATTGACAATCTAACACAATCCCCTCACCCACCAAAGTATTATTATGTATTACTATTTAGTCCATTGTCTTGATTGTGTGTGTGCCTGTGTGTGTGCCTGTGTGTGTGCCTGTGTGTGTGTGTGTGTTCATATATTGATGTGTGCATGTGTGTTGTTTCTGAGTTATTTATCCCACTCTCACTCTCTCTCTCACACACACACACACACACAGACACACACACGCACACAGACACACACACACACTCAGTCTGTTAGAATCTGCAGATGAAAGGATTTGGAACATGACTTATTTAGACAGGGGGGTCACATCTGCTTCTTAATATAACCACCCCCTATTTCAACCTTCCTCTTCCCATCATCCTCTCTCCCTCCCCAATCCAATCCCAAATACCCCCAGAACCTTCCTCCCTCCCCTACCTAGTCCCCCCACCGTGGCAGTCTGAACTGGAGCAGCCTGCCCCTGCAGTCAGGCCCACTAAGCCCCCCTCCCGCTGAAGAAATATAATACATTTGTCCAGAACCAAGCGCACATCTGTCTCCCCTTTCCATCTGACGAATCCAGTTTGGATCCATGTTCATAGCTGGCGAACACACACGTGTTTCACTTGGCACTGGTTGCCGGAGAGAGAGAGAGAGAGAGAGAGAGAGAGAGAGAGAGAGAGAGAGAGAGAGAGAGAGAGAGAGAGAGAGAGAGGTGTCCCCCTGAAAACATGCCATATGGATCTGGTTCAGGCAACATGGCACATGATGACATATGATGACACATGTCACATGCGTGCTTGGAAGGGTAGACTGTGCCTGGCACAGGAGAGGAGGGGGGATGGATTAGATGACTGGTGATTTCTGGATGGTGAAGACTTGGAAAAGCATCCTAGGCAGAGAGACAGAGCTTGGGCTGTATGTGGGGCTGCAGCTCCACTAGTGGTAGAGGGATGAAGTGCACCAACTATACTCATTCCCATGATGTTGATGTTGGATACAGGAATAATTATTAATGTCAGGCTGAAATCTAAGTAGATGAGTCACCAAAGTAAGCATGGAATTTAAGATCAATTCCCACATTCTCATCTCCAAAAAGATTGGACAATATTTGTAATGTCAAACGTTCTAAACTTGAAATGGCCAAGATATATTTGAAAGCAATGACAGAGACAAAAAATGTCTCGCCTCTCTCTTTCCATCATGTTAACCACCAACCCTTCCCTTCCCTTCTCCCTCCTGCTCCCCTTCTTCTCACTCCTTTTCACCCCAAACCCTCATCCTCCTCCCTCTCGTGTTCCATGACATGCCTGATGTTTAAAATGTGGAGCTGGATTGAAGAAACGGAACACTAAACGTTTACCCATGGGCATTGTCCCTCTCCTCTCTCCTATTTCCCAAACACACAGCTTATACATGCCAACCTCTCCAACAGACAGGCTTCCTTTAATGCAGCTTGAAAAGCATTTCTCCTGGACCTCCATCTGATGAATTCAGCCTGAAAGCATTGTTTGACTGGCATGTACAGCCCACCTTGGGAGGCAACCAGACAGTGGGGCATACATAAAGGGGGGGGAGAGAAAATAATACGCGTTTTATAGACTGTGGAAAGTTCTATGTGGCGGTAATTAGAATAAACAGCTTGTGGTGCGCCAGAGCCCACAACTTTCAATGTTGTACCCCTGTTCCTGCATACTTCCTGGGTTTCCCCTCGAATTTTAACTACCGGAAGGAATCTGCAAGGCCACACATTAGCAAGAAGTTTAAAGAGCGAGGGAGGGAGGTAGTGAGGGGAGACAAGGTAAAATGAAATATCGGAATATGTATTAAAACACAAGGCTCTTTAAAAGTCCAAAGAAATGGTGATTGGACCTGTCTCTCTTATCCGAGGAGCGGAGTTTGTTCTCACATACGTGATAGTGCACACACATGCAAGCAAGACTCTCACCCGTTAAGCTGGAAATGTCTATCATTCGCTCCCTGCCCTGGAACAATGAGCAACATGAGAGCAGATGATTTGGTGAGACCTAGGGAGAGTTAAGGCACACCTGGGGTACAGGGCGTTAGCAAGGCATTATCCTAGCCTGCTGGCACACTTAACCTGTCTCATACTCCATCCACCTAGCAGCATAGCACTCCCCAGCTTCTGATGAATAGTTATTATTGAGACAGGCTGTCAGGATCAGCCGACAGGGAGGAGAGGAAAAACAATAAGATGGAGAGAGAGAGATGGAAATGGAGAGATGGAGAGTTATAAAAAGCCAGTTTGAGAGGGGGAAGAGCTAGAGGGCTGAGTGATGTGGTGAGATGATGATTCTGACTGAACTGTGTATACTTTGTGTTATAACCCTGAGGTTTGTCAGTTTACACTGAAGACTAGAGGTGCATACTGCACGATTTCTCCATGTTAATAGCAGAGTTACCATATCCCCTGGACATACAGGATACAGTGTGTTCCTCCTAGCATAGCCTTGTATTATTCATGTGGATCCCGATCCATACAGGACACGACCCTGAGAAGCTACAAGACTGGTTTTAGTCATACAGCAGCCCCCAGATACACATACATGAATGTTGACGTGACTTATGTCAGCTTGATACGGGCTTGTCGGATATTTGATTAGATATCGAACCAAGAAAATGTGCAAATGTGCGACTTATCTAACTTTATACTTGGACCTGGAAAAATGTGTTTATTAGATGCACCCAGAGTTTTGAATTGATTAAAATGTTGAATAAATTAAATACTGTATTTACGTTGTATTTACGTTGTAATTTTGTATCTCAACAGCTGCTTATACTCTGCCAATGCAATTCAAACTTTGCTGATACTGCATCTCACTTGATTGCACCCTACCAAAACCCACCTCACTGATTACAATCAAGACATCCTTAACAACAAGACTAATGAGTATATATTTATCACATAAGGGAGTGGAGGTTCCTTGTAGCCATCTTTTTCCTGATGAGAACACTAGCCTGTGGATAGAGAATGACTCAGTGTCCCTGGCCGTGCTGGGGGAATAGGGGTGTAAATCAAACAGGCACATTTTATCACATAGCAACCCGCTCAACTGTATCTTTGTCCTTTTTGTCATGATTTTCAGGTCACAGAGGAAGAGGGAAAAGGAGGGGAGAGGAAGGAGGAAGAGGAGGTCAAAGCACCACCAGAGTTCCAGGCTCCACCCACTGTCATCATGTTTCCCAGGCAACAGGAGATACGCTCCAAGGGGCTGCGGAGACAGAAGAGGGACTGGGTGATTCCACCAGTCAACGTGCCTGAAAACTCCAGGGGGCCCTTCCCACAAATGCTTGTCAGTGTAAGTAACCTTTCTGATTGGTTAACTCCCAAAGTTAGACAGGAAATACTCAGGACTTGAACCCTTTTTTAAAGCCCTAACAATAAATGGTTCCTTGTATGGCAATTGCTCTTTTAGCTACTGTATAACACCTCATGCACCTCAATACTTTGGATTGCACACTAATGCTACACGTGTAATTCAAATGACGCTGTTAGTATATCAAGTCCTTGGGTGGTCAAAACCATTTAAGAAGCATTGACCATGAGTGATGAAAGTGTATGATAAAAAGCCCTACAGGAGAAATAAAGAGAAGTTTATCACAACTGGTTTGTGCCTACTTCCTCTCTTTCCTCATTATGACTGGCTGTCAGGCTTGGAAGGTGATTATGCTGTGTATCTGTGATATGATTACAACTGCAGATGTGTTCAGGTATTCTAACTCTACTGATTGGGCTAAGAGCTTTTCCCCTTGGTCCGAGAGCTCTGTCGCCAGACACACCAAGACGCTCTCTATCTCTCTAGGCCTATACACAGTCTTTATTTTGTCTGCTGGCCTTTCACTGGGAAAGACCCCTTTATTCAAACAATTCAGGAATTGAGTTTTCACATTCATAATTGAATAAGAATTGTGCCGCCATGTTTGTAGACCATGTCATTCTGTTGATCAAGCTGTCCTCGATCGGGTTGGGTAATGATGCATAATTATATCAATGACAGAACTCAGGCCGTCATGGTAGATGGGGTCAAATCTGAGTTCCTTGAGTTACATAAAGAGGTGCCTCACGGTTTGATACTCGGCTCACTACTGTTTACAATCTATGTAAATAACATTGGTAATGCTGTAAAAAAAAAAAAAATATGAATCATACATTTGTATGCAGATGATGCAGTGTTGTTTTCCATTGCTCCATCTGTTGGCCACGCCTTTTCACATTTGAAGTCTGATTTTCAAGCACTGCAGAGGTCAATATTGGATCTAAAGTTAGTGCTAAATGCAAACAAAACAAAATGTATGCTTTGTTCTAGGTCCCATAATCCAGATTGAATTTCATTTGTAATGACTGGTGTGAACGGTACCCAAATTGAGGGAGTTCTTTCCTACAAATACAGTATCTGGCTTGATGACAAGCTGTCATTTAAAAAACATGTCATTGAGCTGTTGAAAAAGTTGAAGTTCAAGGTTGTTGTTTTTTACAGAAACAAAGCATGTCTGGCTTTTGTTAATAGGAAGGAAATTGTTCAGGCCACCTTTATGTCTATTTTAGATTATGGAGATATTACCTATATGCATGCAGCAGCATCTACACTTCAACCACTAGATGCTGTTTTCCATTGTGCCCTTAGGTTTATTACTGGTGATGGTTATAGAACTCACCATTGTGTTTTGTATTAAAAAGTGGGTTGGGCCTCTTTGTATGTAAGGAGAGGGCAACATTTTTGTGTGTTTATCTACAAAACACTCATGCAGAAATTTCCTATGTATCTATAATCATTCATTCAATTTAGACTTCCAAATGACCAAACCCGGTCTCAGGTTTGGATAACACTGGAGGCCACTTCAGTCTCCACAGAGTTGGGTAAAGCTACTTTTAGTGTTTTTGCACCCTTTATGTGGACAACTCACAGAGCTCTCTGAAATGAGATGTTCCCCCTTGGTCAGTTCAGAGTCATGATCAGAGACCTCTATTTTCATAAAGGTGTCTGTTTTTCTTAATATGTTTTGTAATTTTGTATATTGTATATTTTATGTGTTTGATGAATTTATGCAGGGCTCATCTGTAAAAGAGATCCTAGTCTCAGTATGACATCCCTGTCAAAATAAAGGTAAAATAAAACATTTATAAAATAATAATAATTGCACTGCTCCTTTTACAATGTCATTTGCCACAGAAGTGTAAGTAAAAACCTTGGTCTGGATGCTGGTCTAAAGGAAAGTCTTCAGTGACATTAAGTAAGACAACGTCCCTACAGTGTATCTTCAGCCAGCCAAACCAGGGCAATAGTTCATCCCTCAAGGTGTAATATAGGGCCGTGGTTTTGGGGCATTTACAAACCACAGATATAAGCATGTTGTTTTGAACTGGGAAGATATGATACGCTTGTTCAGATAGAAACCACCCCCGCAATTATGTGTTCTCATGGTCTAAACCATGCAGATATCTTTCATACGTCTGTCCTGTGGACTGGGGATAAATATGCTCTGATCCACAAGTCTGCTGCCTGCACTATGCTTGATCATTATTCAACGGAGCTCCGCTCATTTAGTATTCAAGATACGGCAGCAGGGAATAACACAAGTGACTACCATCGCAACAAATTACATTTCAGCAAAACTGCTAGTTTTCAAAAGTATGGAAAATAAACAGAAACACGGAGGGGGTTGGGGGTTGAGATTGTAAAAGCTGCACGGAAAAGAAAAGAACATGATTAAATAAATGCTTGTGTAAATGCGTTGTTGTGCCGAGCACTGCATAGTGCAGAGTCTTTCAAATTCAGAGGTTCGGAAGGTGAAAAACCTATGGATCCCAGGCCTATACTATGTGCCATAGTTAATCAAAAAACATCCCTCCCAATGAACGAACCCCTACTGTTTTTTATCCCTCCCTCCCTCCCTCTTTCTCTCTCTCTCTCTCTCTCTCTCTCGCTCTCTCTCTCTCTCTCTCTCTCTCTCTCTCTCTCTCTCTCTCTCTCTTCATCTGAAATATCTAGCCATCAGCTTTTCTCCCTGTTTACAGAACCCTCACATCTGTTGTTTGGATTTAAATTGTGCAGAAGAAGCATTTTTCCTTTTCTTTTTCTTCTTTTTCATAGTTTTCCAACCTGTTTTCATCCCCTCCCAAGGGAAGGCCTGCGGAGCCACTTGAAGGAATCCCCCCAAAAAGACAAGTCTGGGAATGAAAGGAGGAGGAGATAAGATTTTCTCCCTTTGTTAGAGAGCAGAAGGGAGGATGGGAGGAGTATATACAGATCTGGCGTGTGTCCTGACTCTCCCTGGCAGGGTCTGTCCTCGTCAGGGCCCCGAGCCCCCACTACAACGAGACAGCTCTCCTGGGTCGAGGGGTCAGTAAAAACCAGAGAGCTGAGGAGGGAAGGAGGAGAGGAGAGGAGAGGGGGAGGAACGGAGGAGAGGCAATCAAAGGAGTGTTTGGAAACATTAGCGTGCAGCCAACACAATCCACTGCCTGTGCTGTAAATAGGCCCTGTAGAAGCTGGTGGAGGGCTGAGAGTACATAGTTAGGAGCAGAAGAGAAGTGATGCGTGCTGAGGCCTCCACCGGATTCCTATAGGCTCCTGTCTCTCTCTTTAATAATGACTGGAGGGAAGTCGGGGCCATCCTGAGACTTAGCTCCACGTACCAAGGAGAGATTTTAACAAGGCGCCAGATAGCTTTTTGTGAGGTTTTGATGTCGCTATCCTTGTTGTTGCTTTGTGTGTTTGTGCTTTTGTTTTGAGGCAACCATTCAATGTTGGCTGGTCAAACAGGCAGATCCTGTTTAACAGTTCCCTGGGTAGACAATCTAGTAGTGTGCATTTCAATGTTCACACTTTTATTTGACGCTATTGAGATCAGTGAAGAGTGAAGATTTAGAGTACATTGCAAGCTGGATAAAATACTGTATAAGTCAAGGCATATGTTTCTATTTAATTGCTTTAAAGCAGTCTTTCTACTTCAAAACTAAACCATATCATAAAAAGCATTGTATGAGTCCCTTTGCTGTAGATGATGCCTGTATGTCAGCACGGTCAGTGTGTGTCTGTTTTAGAATATGGCACAGAAGAGGGAGAGTGAGAGAGAGAGGAACATAGGGAGGAGAGAGAGAGTCCAACAGAAGGATGGAGAATAGCAATACTATGGAGACAGACAGATGGACAGAGACATAGCTTTCAGATTGTATGTGTTAGAGAGAAGAATGTTTCTGTGACACCATTCTGCAGAGCTCTGCCATTTGTGGGTCTCTGAAGCCTATACCTTTCTCTCCTCCCTCTCCTTCTCCCTCTCCCTCTCTCCCTTTCACTCCCTCTCTGTCTACCTCCCTACCTCACCATTACTCAGTGCTCTGTGTGGCGTGGCCACAGGCTGACAGTATGATGCCTACCTTGTCTAATGGTCTGTGAAGCCAATCCAATCCTTAATGGCCTGTTCTGTCATCCGCCGCCTAACTGAATGACATCCCAGAGACGCTCTGGTCCCACCCTCACATCGCTACTCTCCTCTTCTCTCCCCTGCCTGGCAGAGGGGCCGTCAGCGGGACAGACAGGGTGACAGCAGCCCTCACTTCCCCTGCGCCTCTCCGCCAGACCAGGCTCTGTCACTTTGATCAGGCCACCGCTGCAAGGGA
The DNA here is from genome assembly GCF_901001165.1 of Salmo trutta. NCBI lineage: Eukaryota > Metazoa > Chordata > Actinopteri > Salmoniformes > Salmonidae > Salmo > Salmo trutta. Next base: position 26,532,105 of record NC_042986.1, read on the forward strand.
CAGGTTTGGTAACAAGGCCACGGCCACCACCCAGGAGTCTTCCCCAGGGCCCTGTCAGTGGGGTTGTGACTGGGGGAAGTGTTGATTGGATGAGTGAGGTGCTGGTTGACACACCGAACAGTGCCCAGACTTGTTGTACTCCATGGCCAGGGAAGTGTAAGCGAACTCAGAGAGACTGCTATGGGCCCAGTGCAGAGACTACAGCTACTGTATCCAGGTCCTTAGCCTCTAGCTAGCATGTGTTTATCAAGGCTTATTGCCATCAGTCCTACTGTACTGTACGAAGCCCTACAGCCTTTAGTGTGTCTGTATCATCACATATAGCCTTGTACACTTCAGTGCTCAAATATCTGGGCCTGTAGGCTGTAGTCTCTAGTTCGACTGTACGAAGAACCTTAGCCTTTATATTGACTGGCTACCGGGCCCTCATGCCAGCAGCTTTGTTTGAGGCTGTATTCAGAGTTCCCACTGAAGTATCTTTCCAGCACTACTCCTCTCTAGAGCAGATGGAGCTGAACGCACAACTTTAACAAGCTGCAAGAAGAAAGACCAACAAAGAGACCGGCATGGCAATGATAACATGAGAGCCTTTCTTGAAGAAGAAGAAAAAAGCAAGAAAGTGAATAAAGGGGGGGGGGGCAAGAAAAGAAGGAAATGATGAAGCGGGAAGGAGTAATTCCTCACAATATACTGGTGTCCTTTGTCGTTTTCCTTCTACTCCAGCCAAACAGCCATCAATAGCATATATGGATTTTGCAACTCTCCACTGATCTCCTGCGGCAGAGAGGCATCGATATTTCCTGCTCGGGTAAATAAAGACTCAACCTGGCCCCCCAATCGCAACCAACCAGTGTCAGCAAAAAGCCAACGACACCTGTGATGAAAGAATACACTTAACCAGAGGACACGTATAATACTGTATGTACCAACAGCCTATTTGTTTCGTATCTCACAGCGGAAGCTGCCTGGTTTGGGGCATGAAGAATAGCATGTTTACTGTCTATATGAGAAAGATAATGATGGGAATGGGATACCTGGAAGGGGCTTCCTCAGTGGTGCTTGTTAACCTTTTCCTGCAGTGGGTTAAATCAGTGTCACACAGAAAGTTTATTGGTAGTTTTAAACAAATCTATTTTGAAACAGAAATATAAACCTCACACACATGGTTATGGTTAAAAAAATATGAAATGTATTCAAATTACACTTTAAATACATCACTGAAGACTGAAATATAACAAAACCGTTTGACAAAGAAACACCAGATTTTTGGCTCTTGTTTTTAAATAATGTTTATTAACTATGACATGAAAATGATTCATAATATTCCACCCACGAGGCACTAGACCATTTGACTGCAGGAAAGGGCTACGGAGGATTACAGTTTTTTTCAATTGTTAACCTCTACGGGCCACGGGGCAGTATTGAGAATTTTGAAAAAAATATGTGCCCATTTTTAACTGCCTCCTACACCAACTCAGAAGCTAGGATATGCATATTATTAACACATTCGGATAGAAAACACTCTGAATTTTCTAAAACAGTTTGAATGGTGTCTGTAAGTATAACAAAACTCATATTGCAGGCAGAAACCTGAGAAAAATAGATTAAAAAAAATGAGAATTTTGTGGCTGTACTATTTAGTGTCATTGTTTTAAAGATACCACAGTGAGAAAGGATTCAGTTCGCAACTCCTACTGCTTCCACTAGATGTCAACGATCTTTAGAAAGTTGTTTGAAGCATCTGTGATAAATACACACCGAATTAGAAAGCTTACAAGTTGACACGTCATCACTTCATTTTTTGCGCCTGCGCATGAATCTGAGAAGAGTGCCTTTGTCATTATCATTTATTCTAGACACTTGATAGGTTGTGTGAAAATATTACTGATGTTTACTGATGTTTCACGTTAAAAATGGAACAAAAGATTAGTGCTAAACAACGTTTGACATGTTTAAACAAACGTAAATAGATTATTTACTAGGTTTTCTTTAGTTTTTCGACGTGACTTTACACTGCCCACCTCATTTTGTGGGAGCCTACTGAACGCTAACTATTTGGACATAAATTATGAACTTTGTCAAAAGAAACCACATTTGTTCTGGACCTGGGATCTCTGGCAGCGCCTTCTGATGGAGATAATCAAAGGTAAGGGGATATTTAGAATGTTATTATCGATATTAGATGATGCTAATGCTAACGGTATAGCTTAGCTTAGCTTAGCATATAGCTTATTGTTGTTAGCATAGTACCCAGTTTATACAAAATGTGATTTCCCAGTAAAGTTATTTTGAGATCTGGCCCTTCGGTAGCAATTACGAGATGCTAATATATTATTCTTTGAATGACAATATTATAATTTACCAATGTTTTCGAATAGTAATTCCGTGATTTGTAATGCTGGATTCACTGGGTGCATTCGAGCCGAAAAAAATTCTGAATTTCACCGCGACTGTAAATGCTGTTTTTGGATATAAATATGAACTTGATGGAACTAAAAATGCATGTATTGTATAACATAATGTCCTATGAGTGTCATCTGATGCAGATTGTCAAAGGTAAGTGCATAATTCAAGCTAGTTTTCTGTCTGTTGATGCCCTTCTTTGAATTGGCTAAACATTACACGCAGCTATTGTCAATGTACTCTCCTCACATAACCTAACTTTATGCATTCTCCGTAATGCCTCTGAAAATCGGACAGCGTGGTTAGATTTAGGAGATATATCTTTCAAATGGAGGAAAATAGTTGATTATTTGATTTTTTGAAATGATTACTCTTGCAGTTTTGAATTCCCCGCCATGGTCACATGACAATGAATCCCAATACCGGGATAAGATCGGGATAAGATCCTCAACAGGCTAACATGCATTGGTCAAAACTGAAGTCACATTGGCAAAACTCTTCACACAGTCAGCGAAAGTGTATGTAGACCAAACTTTGAATCATTTTCCATTGCTTTCACACAAAATGCTTTCAATGACCACATTCTCCGAAATCCATGAACTCTTTTCTCGTTCATACTCCACCAAACTATATATTTGCAGCACATGTTTTCAAATGCTAACACACTGTTTCCAAAACTGTTAAAAACACATTCAAAACAGAATGATGGAAAATGTTGTGCATTTCTGCAATAACCAGATTGAAACATATAGAAAATCTCAGCTGAATATTTAATCATTCCAAACACAGCTGATTGCAATTTCAGCTGAAAGCTTACCCAAGTGTCCTGTTTTTAGTCTCGTTACTAAACAGACAGAAGAGGACGTCTTCGGAATTATTTAGCTTGGAAACATGGATCAAGGAAGTCAGGTTGGTGGGGAAAGAAGAGTGGCAGGGAGAGAGAGAATGCGTGGAGAATAAAGGAAAGGAAGCCCAAGAGCGGTGGTCTCTGATGAGAGAAGGGCCACAATTATTGACCATGTTGTAAACGGTGGTCTCTCTTTGAGAAAGGCCGGTTTAAGTGTGCAACCAAATCTGCAGCGTCTGACTCGCCGTATCTCCAGCTCGCCTAGCAGAGCAGCAACTACGGAATTTGCTCCCTGACTCATCTAGTGCTACTCATTGGGCCCTATGATCACTCGGCTACACATGTCGCTCCCTAATGTCAATATGCCTTGTCTATTGCTGTTTTGGTAGGTGATTGTCTTATTTCACTGTAGAGCCCCTAGCCCTGCCCAATATGCCTTAGATAGCCCTTTTGTTCAACCCACCACACATGCGGTGACCTCACCTGGCATAACTGATGCCTTGCGAGACAAAACCTCTCTCATTGTCACTCGATGCCTACGTTTACTCGACTGTACTCACATCCAACCATACCCCTGTCTGTACGTTATGCCTTGAATCTATTCTTCTGCGCCCAGAAATCTGCTCTTTTTACTCTCTGTTCCGAACGCACTAGACAGCCAGTTCTTATAGCCTTTAGCCGAACACTTATCCTACTCCTCCTCTGTTCCTCTGGTTATGTAGAGATTAACCCAGGCCCTGCAGCCCCCAGTACCACTCCAATTCCCCAAGCGCCCTCATTTGTTGACTTCTGTAACCTTAAAAGCCTTGGTTTCATGCATGTTAACATTAGAAGCCTCCTCCCTAAGTTTGTTTTATTCATTTATTTATTTTTTTGTCATTTTAGCAGACGCTCTTATCCAGAGCGACTTACAGTAGTGAATGCATACATTTAATTAAAAAAAAAATAATTTGTGCTGGCCCCCCGTGGGAATCGAACCCACAACCCTGGTGTTGCAAACACCATGCTCTACCAACTGAGCTACCAACTGATTTAGCACACTCCGCCAACCCTGATGTCCTAGCCGTGTCTGAATCATGCATTAGGAAGGCCACCAAAAATCCTGAAATTTCCATCCCTAACTATAACATCTTCTGACAAGATAGAACTTCCGACAAGATAGCCTGCAGAGTTCTGTTATACTATCCAGGTCTGTGCCCAAACAATTCGAGCTTCTACTTTTAAAAATCCATCTTTCCAGAAACAAGTCATTCACCGTTGCCGCTTGTTTTATACCCCCTTCAACCCCCAGCTGTGCCCTGGACACCATATGTGAATTGATTGCCCCCCATCTATCTTCAGAGTTAGTACTGTTAGGTGACCTAAACTGGGATATTCTTAACACCCAGGCCGTCCTACAATCTAAGCTAGATGCCCTCAATCTCACACAAATTATTAAGGAACCTACCAGGTACAACCCTAAATCCGTAACCATGGGTACCCTCTTAGATATCATCCTGACCAACTTGCCCTCTAAATACACCTCTGCTGTCTTCAAACAGGATCTAAGCAATCACTGCCTCATTGCCTTTGTGCGTGATGGGTCCGCAGTCAAACAACCACCCCTCATCACTCAAACGCTCCCTAAAACACTTCAGCAAGCAGGCCTTTCTAATCGACCTGGCCCAGGTATCCTGAAAGGATATTGACCTCATCTCGTCAGTAGAGGATGCCTGGTTGCTCTTTAAAAGTGCTTTCCTTGGGACACTGTAAAGTCCATGGAGAATAAGAACATCTCCTCCCAGCTGCCTACTGCACTGAGGCTAGGAAACACTGTCACCACCGATAAATCTACGATAATCGTTATTTTCAATAAGCAGGGCCTGTTGTCTGGACCTCTGGCAGTCTCTATGGGGGTGCCACAGGGTTCAATTCTCGGGCTGACTCTTTTCTCTGTATATATCAATGATGTCACTCTTGCTGGTGGTGATTCTCTGATCCACCTCTACGCAGACGACACCATTCTGTATACATCTGGCCCTTCTTTGGACACTGTGTTAACAAACCTCCAAACAAGCTTCAATGCCACCCAACACTCCTTCCATGGCCTCCAACTGCTTTTAAATGCTAGTAAAACTAAATGCATGCTCTTCAACCAATTGTTGCCCGCACCCGCCCGCTCGACTAGCATCACTACTCTGGACCGTTCTGACTTAGAATATGTGGACAACTACAAATACCTAGGTGTCTGGTTAGACTGTAAACTCTCCTTCCAGACTCACATTAAGCATCTCCAATGCAAAATGAAATCTAGAATCGGCTTCCTATTTCGCAACAAAGCCTCCTTCACTCATGCTGCCAAACATAGCCTCGTAAAACTGACTATCCTACCGATCCTCGACTTCGGCGATGTCATTTCCAAAATAGCCTCCAACACTCTACTCAGAAAACTGGATGTAGTCTATCACAGTGCCATCCGTTTTGTCACCAAAGCCCCATATACTACCCACCACTGCGGTCTGTATACTCTTGTTGGCTGGCCCTCACTACATATTTGTCGCCAAACTCACTGGCTCCAGGTCATCTATAAATCTTTGCTAGGTAAAGCCCCGTCTTTTCTCAGCTCACTGGTAACCATAGCAACACCCACCCGTAGCACGCGCTCCAGCAGGTATATTTCACTGGTCATCCCCAAAGCCAACACTTCCTTTGGCCGCCTTACCTTCCAGTTCTCTGCTGCCAATGACTGGAACGAATTGCAAAAATCACTGAAGCTGGAGTCTTATAGTTCCCTCTCTAACTTTAAGCATCAGCTGTCAGAGAAGCTTACCAATCACTGCACCTGTACACAGCCAATCTGTAAATAGCACACCCAACTACCTCATCCCCATATTGTTATTTATCCTCTTGCTCTTTTGCACCCCAGTATCTCTACGTGCACATCATCATCTGCACATCTATCACTCCAGTGTTAATGCTAAATTGTAATTATTTCACCTCTATGGACTATTTATTGCCTTACCTCCCTACTTTTCTACATTTTCACACACTGTACATAGATTTTTCTATTGTGTTATTGACTGTATGTTTGTTTATGTGTAACTGTGTTGTTTTTGTCGCACTGCTTTGCTTTATCTTGGCCAGGTCGCAGTTGTAAATGAGAACTTGTTCTGAACTGGCCTACCTGGTTAAATAAAGGTGAAATAAAAATACAAATAAAATAAAAACAGTTGCATCAATAGTACGAATTTTCCGGCAAAACAACAGGTGAGATGTGTGTCCTTCAATGATAATTTAACTTCATATTACAGTACAATACAGTATGTTCACATTTTTACATGTACTGACATTTTGGAATATATTGATTGGTTTGTGTTTTTCAGTAGGATCCAAAGGTTGCCTCCCTCAGGAGGGAGAGGCAGAATATTATCAGATGCTCAGGAAATTGCCATTGTTGACATGGTAATTGTCAACAATGCAATAAAATTGCTGGAAATTTGGGACAAAGTGCTGGCAGACAATATCACTTTTGGGAATGTGAATACAGTCAGCACAATGACAATTGCCAGAGTTCTAGAGAAACATAACATAAGGATGAAGCAGTTGTACATTGTACCGTTTCAGAGAAACGTTGAACGTGTGAAAGAACTCCGGTATCAATATGTCCAGGTAAGATGTCTGTTTACAGTTTTTTACAATCGCTTACACACTAAAAGTGGTACTTGAGGCACACTCAGTGAAACCATTAACTCATGTACCTAATCTTCAGACTAAGTCTGCAAAACTACAAGCACATTATCTGCTTTACATTCAGTTTGCAATTGTAAAACACACTTTTTGCTAAACACTAAACACAATTCTCTACATTAGACACATCATTCAAAACTAACAGGTTTCGTTTGGAAAACACTGCCAGTCCAAATTCCACACTCATTTACCGATTACCTACACTCAGTGCTGACGTGTGAAAACACTTCTAGCTCATTTCTTCACTTAGAAATCAGAGCTTGAGCACTATAAATAGGCTTCAGATTGGCTGTCTTGGTTTGGACAACAATGGAGGCCAATTTTGGAGAGTTAGAGGAAGAGGAGTGAGAGTAAGAGGGGCACAAGGAGGAGGAGGAGGACAAGGACAAGCCTATTTGTTTATCTTCTACTGTATTTGTTTTGTCTGTTACTGTTCATCCCGAAATCTGGATGAAAATACAATGTTTTGAGAAAGAAATAGATTACACCCCCCTTGCATTTCTGTTTATAGTGTAAATATATACTGAATATGCATACATACTGTATATATTTGTGCACATACATGTATGTGTGAGTGCTATGACAAACTGCTGTGGACTCCACTGAACATGCAAAATACACAAGAGAGTAGTGTTTTACATTTGTCACATCCGTGTGTAGTTAGCGTGTATAAGAGCTTATCATTTGATGGTTTGTGTTTAGAGTTTTGATGCAAAAACAATTTTGAGAAGAGTTAAAATAGTTTTGAATTAAGTGTTTGGTTTTGCAAGAGATGTGTGACGTTTTGCATGTTGTGTGTGTGTTTTGGGTTTTTGTGTGTAGAGTCTAGAGAAAAGGAGCCATAGTTTCAGAAATCATGTGTAAGCAATTGTCAAAAACTATAATAACCAAACAGGGTACATACTCAGCTATGCATAATGTAAAGTACTGTAAAATTGTGGATTTACTGTATTTTAGAGAGTGATGGAGATGGAAGCCAGGCAAACTGCACATACATTCATCTTTGTGGATGAAGCTGGACTCAACCTGGCAAAAACACGCCGCAGGGGAAGAAATGTGATTGAGAGCAACTGTGTCCCAGGTCAGAGAGGAGCTAACATCACAATGTGTGCAGCACTGTCCAATGATGGTTTGCTGTTACACAAACCACTCATTGGCCCCTGCAATACAGAGAGGCTCATTTATTTTCTGGATGACCTGCATAATCGACTTGTGCCAGCAGAGGAGAGGGGGGCAAGAAACTCCCCTACCTTCGTTGTTGTGTGGGATAATGTGGCATTCCAACACTTTGCTGCACATCCCAGGATGTCAGTAGTCAGTAGCCTCCATACTCCCCCTTCCTAAACCCCATCGAGGAGTTTTTCTCTGCGTGGAGGTGGACGGTTTATGACCATCACCGACATGACCAGATGTCCTTACTGGAGGCAATTAATGCAGGGTTGGATTAGACATTCCAGAAGATACTTTCCAAGATGCATCTCCAGAGAAGACATGATGTGATGTTGATGACAACTTGTGGTTAAATGCAGGAGAGAGGGAGAACTAGAACCCTCACAGTACTGTACAGTATGAGTTATTATACTATACATGTTGATGAGAACTAGAACCCTCACAGTACTGTACAGTATGAGTGATTATACTATACATGTTGATGAGAACTAGAACCCTCACAGTACTGTACAGTATGAGTGATTATATTATACATGTTGATGAGAACTAGAACCCTCACAGTACTGTACAGTATGAGTGATTATACTATACATGTTGATGAGGACTAGAACCCTCGCAGTACTGTACAGTATGAGTGATTATACTATACATGTTGATGAGAACTAGAACCCTCACAGTACTGTACAGTATGAGTGATTATACTATACATGTTGATGAGAACTACAACCCTCACAGTACTGTACAGTATGAGTGATTATACTATACATGTTGATGAGAACTAGAACCCTCACAGTACTGTACAGTATGAGTGATTATACTATACATGTTGATGAGAACTACAACCCTCACAGTACTGTACAGTATGAGTGATTATACTATACATGTTGATGAGAACTAGAACCCTCACAGTACTGTACAGTATGAGTTATTATACTATACATGTTGATGAGAACTAGAACCCTCACAGTACTGTACAGTATGAGTGATTATACTATACATGTTGATGAGAACTAGAACCCTCACAGTACTGTACAGTATGAGTGATTATACTATACATGTTGATGAGAACTAGAACCCTCACAGTACTCTACAGTATGAGTGATTATACTATACATGTTGATGAGAATTAGAACCCTCACAGTACTGTACAGTATGAGTGATTACACTACACATGTTGATGAGAACTAGAACCCTCACAGTACTGTACAGTATGAGTGATTATACTAGACATGTTGATGAGAACTAGAACCCTCACAGTACTGTACAGTATGAGTGATTATACTATACATGTTGATGAGAACTACAACCCTCACAGTACTGTACAGTATGAGTGATTATACTATACATGTTGATGAGAACTAGAACCCTCACAGTATTGTACAGTATGAGTGATTATATTATACATGTTGATGAGAACTAGAACCCTCACAGTACTGTACAGTATGAGTTATTATACTATACATGTTGTTGATGGGTTTTCTTGTAATTATTATTGCAGCCCTGGAATTTCAGGATTTTTTTGGTTTCAACTTTGTATTTTTCACAAGTAAATTACTATGTGCAAAGATATAGAAAAAAAGAAAGCCTATTGAAGCAAATTGCTGCATTTCTGATGAATTCTTGTTACCTATACAGTCAATAAAGTGAAAGGTGTTATTCTTATTCTATAATGAAATACTGATTTATGTGAAAAATCATTCAAACTTTAAAGAGAAAAGTTCATAATTTATGTAATGCTCCCTGTTAGTGTTTTTTATGTCAGTGTGTTATGAGTGACATGTATGAAGTGTTTTGGTGGTTTGAGTGAGTTTTGGAGGTGAGATTAACTGTTTGGCCAAAATGCAGGTTGGTAACGCAGACTGTGTGAAGAGTTTTGAAAATGTGGCTTCAGTATTGACCGATGCTTGTTAGCAATTGAAAAAAACAAATTGAACTGCTGTGAAAATAAACTGTAGGCTTCCATGTAAGCGTTTTAACTATGGCGAAAATGTACTTAATACTCCATATATGAACGTTTAACACAGCTTTTGTTGTGAATTTCCGTGGAACCCCAGACCCGGAGTGGTTCAAAGTGTGTTCCCCCTTTCTCCCTTTTTTTCAGATCTCTCTCACTAATTCTTGCATGTCTTCTCTCTCCTCCTCTTTTTCTTTCCTTCTTTCTCCATTCCACCTATCTTCTTGTCGCCTCTATCCATAGATAGTATTCTTCTTTCTGTTTACTTCTCATCTTCCCTCTCTTCTCTCTACATTATGTCCTATTCATTTCTCTCTCAGCCTTTAACTCTACCACTTATTTTCCTTTCTCAATCCTCTCTTTCACTGTCTTCTCTCTCTCCTCTCCTTCTACTCTGAGTGAGAGCTAATATCTCAGTGTTTTTTAAGAATCAGTCTGGTTATGTGAGCAGACAGACAATTATCTAAGGTGGGAGATGAGCCCTGAAATTGTACCTCTGAATAATGCTGCAATTTTAGCCGAAGCTCCACCACTCTGAGTCAGAATGCTGCCTGCTCTTCTTTGGGATGTTATCTTTGGTTTGGAGAGTTTAAGGAATTGTTCTTGGGGTTGAGTAGTTTTCTCTGAAGATAAAAGCCAGTAGACATGATCTTGACTGATGTGCAACAGAGAAAGGGTTTTGTTGTCTACAGTTAGGCTGAAGAACTGTCCTGGTACAAGTGGGTAATTTTCAAAGGCCCTTATTGATTTGGAAGAAGGGGAACATTTTGTTTCAAACATTTATTTGCCCCCTGGTGTGCTTTTATTGACTGTTAATTCAGGTCTTACAGAGTCAGACCTACCGGACGGTTGTTGTTCATGGTGGAAGTTGAAAAATGATGTAAATCAAACTGTTTCTTGTCAATGTCCTCGTGTTTCTTTGTGCAATTGCCCCCACTTATAGTTAAGATGAGTCATTCTGGTAAAGTATTCTGTATGTGTGTGTGTATAAGTGTGTGTGTGTGTGTGTGTGTATAAGTGTGTGTGTGTGTGTGTGTGTGTGTGTGTGTGTGTGTGTGTGTGTGTGTGTGTGTGTGTGTGTGTGTGTGTGTGTGTGTGTGGCTGTGTGGCTGTGTGTGGCTGTGTGTCTGTGTGTGTGTATATGCATCTGTGCATGTCTGTGCTTACAAGACCTGCCAGAGCACCTGTGCTCTAGTTTCTCCTTCTCTCAGGAGCTCATTTAGTACAGCATTTTCAGAACCCAATGAGAGAAACCCCCCTGAGGTGTCTGCTTTCTTTTCAGCGTACATTTACCCGTGATTAATGACTACAGCACTCCACTGACATACGCAGCAACAACCAAAACAGCAAGCATAAGAGAGAAAGAGCTAAAAGAAGGGGGGAATATAGAAAGACAAAAAACACCAAAGAGTGTTGTGATGTATTGGAGGCGATGGCCGTGTTTGTGTGTGTGTGTCTGCATGTGTGTGTGTGTGTGTGTTTGTGGGGGCGGGGGGGGGGGGGGGGGGGGACACCAGCAGGATTAAACGATAGGCTAGGTCTGTGTTTGGGTCTGACAGACTTCCCAGAGCCCTAGCAGCCGTGGCCTCTTCCCCCAGCTCTAATTCTGGCTTATGCCTTCTCTGGCCATGCCAACACTGCACCGCTCCAATCTACCACTTGCAGGAGGGGAGAAACACAGGGTTGAGAGTATTTAAGAATCGCAGCCCCATTCATATTCCAAAGTCACCAGGAAACCGCAGTGTTCCCCGGTCTTGTAAGCACAGACATGCACAGATGCATATATACACACACACACACACACACACAGAGACACATGCTTTATGAATGTGAAATTGCACAGAACAAATTTTCTGGGCAAAATAAGTCCAGGCTATGAAAATAGAGAACAGTGACTGTATTAACACACATGGTGGTACATGTACAGTACTGTAGTATATTTACAGAGGAGTTGTGTTTTGTATTTTACTCTTTTTTCCCTCCCTCTCTCTCTCTTTCTATCTCTCTTGCTCTCTGTGTGTAGAGGAATGTAGACTCCTATTGTGTTCTTTACAGCCACAAAGCCCCTGTCTGTGTGTGAGAGGAGACGCACACACGCATCTATGCACGCACATACACGGACGCACCAGTGGAGGCTCCCCAGAGGTGGAATAGTGAAACATTTAAAAAGTTATCCTTTTCAGATAAAACTATACTAAATATATGCAGGTCACCAAATCATTGATTAAAACAAACTTTTTGCAATGAAAGTTTACAGTAGCCTCAACAGCACTCTGGGGTAGCACCATGGCATAGCTGGAGGACAGCTAGCTTCCGTCCTCTTCTGGGTACATTGACTTCAAGACTTCAATCTTCTGGGGTGGCAAGTAGCCTAGTGGTTAGAGCTTTGGGCCAGTAACTGAAAGATTGCTAGATCGAATCCTTGAGCTGGTAAGGTAAAAATCTGTCGTTCTGCCCCTGAGCAAGGCAGTTAACCCACTGTTCCTAGGCCATCATTGTAAATAAGAATTTGTTCTTAACTGACTTGCCTAGTTAAATAAAAAAAATCTATACAAAACCTAGGAGGCTCATGGTTCTCATCCCCTTCCATAGACATATACAGTAATTATGTGTCACGGCTGTCTAGGACCAGTGGAGATGTGGAATCAGGAGCAGGAGACAGAGGGCCGGAGCAACAGTGTTTTAATAATAAATGGCAGCACAATAGCCGTAGGGCACAGGGCGCGTGACAAAGTCCGCCAGGGAAAAACACATTCCCAAAATATAAACGCTCCGGAAAAGCGCACGGGGCGCAGCCCGGCAATACAATAGATAATATCCAGCAAAAAAACAGCTATACTCGCAACTGTCTAGAGTAGACAATAAACAATCCTGCACGAGAACCCCAACTGAAAATACACACTAAATAACCCCCCACTAATGACAGACACAAAACAGGTGCGGGATAGACAGACAAAACCAAAAGACACAGAAACAACGATCGGTGGCAGCTAATAGGCCGGCGACGACGACCGCCGAGCGCCGCCCGACCGAGGAGGGGCGCCACCTTCGTTAGATACTGTGACATTATGACAACTTCCAGAGGACGTCATCCAACATATCAAAGCTCTTGCAGCGTTAACTGACATATTGTCCACCCAATCAAAGGATCAGATAATTAATCTAGTACTGAGAGCATAAGCTACAGCTAGCTAGCACTGCAGTGCATAAAATGTGATGAGTAGTTGACTCATATAGAAAAATACAATAGTTGACCAGTTTTTAACAAATTAATTTCTACAAAAATGAAGGAGAAGCAAGAGAAAGACAGAGAGAGAGAGATTTTGTCATTTATTTTCACTTACTTAGCTAGCAAATGCAGCTAGCTAGTTTAGCCTACTCAAACACCTGGCTCAAACAGCTAGCTGGCTATGACACTGAAACTCTTCCAAGTCAAGATAAGCTTTTGGTTTAAAAAATGTATTGCCACTGGGGCCTGACAGTGTAAATGCTAAACTGCTTACTGACTGTACACTGTACTGCATGATTGTTGCGGGTTTACTAACGGATTAGTTCTATTAGCTGTGTTGACTTACTTTAGCTAATATGGTGATATGGTTTGGCTTGGATTATTTTTTTTGCCTGGTCACATACAGCTGATGTATTGTGCATTGAAGTCCACAAGCTAAGGGAAAAGGTGAGCGGAGGAGAGCACATAGACACGTGACGGAATACAACATGGCTGCTATGAAAGTGAACTGTGTTTACATGTGATCAGGAGTGTATTTATTCTGCCGATTCTGTTGAAAAACATTTCTGAAACGGACACCTACGTTGTAAACTTTCATTCGCAGGCTAAGTTGTAGCAACCTCATGATGGGTATAGGGAAAATTGAGCATCATGTAAATGAATGACAGTCATCCAATATGCTGTAATAGAAATAAGGCCATGCTCATGAAAAAAAAGAATAGCCTTCCCTCATCTTAAACGGCATCGACCGCCACTGGGATGCACACACACACACACACACACACACACACACACACACACACACACACACACACACACACACACACACACACACACACACACACACACAGCCCCCAGCCAACCAGGAAGTGGCAGAGTCCATCATGTCAGAGGGATCAGGAAAGAGAAGAAACAGCCTCTTAAAAGACAGGGGAAACGAGGGAGAAAAGGAGGAGAGGAGACCTCTGTCTTTAAATCTCTCCCCTGTTGGAGCAGGGGGCAATAGCAATGTCAGCGTTTCATTCACTCAACCTCTTTGTTTGATTTAATCTTCTAAAGAATTCACATTGAATGTTTTCCTTCCAAACCCCATTTGTGTTTCTCTTCCAACTTTTCCAGTCTGAGACGCAGTAAATCACCTCACTAAATACACAATCTACGATATATTTTTTGTTTCAACATGGCAGTTGAAAAATGTGCCTTTTCAGCGATCCAATGTGCTCTAAATGTTAAGCGATAACTTCCAAGAGGCTGACGAGAAGAGCTCTGGCAGACGTCTCTAGGATATCAGGGGTGCTGGTACTCACACAGACTGAATATTCATACTGTGAATAATGTAGAATAGTCCTCACAATCCTATAATCATAATGGGGTTGGAGGAGCTCATCTTTAAATTCTTAGAGGTGGCCATTTTCCATTTCCCGACTGACCCAGTCCAGTGTATTTGAGTTATGATTACATTAGAAGAAAAAGAATGGGAGAAAGATAGAGAGAAAGTGAAAGTGCTTTACATTGTGAGCTAGGCTAATAGAGTCAGCGGAATAGAGGTTGCTGTGTCCTCTGCCGTTAGCTTTGACAGATCAGATCAAACCGTTGGTGTAACTCGCAGGGAAATGTGACCATTATCTTGATGGCGTGACTGGATGGTCAGGGCAAAAAAACTGTAGATCACCTTTACTCCACACACAGAAACGCATGGAAGGCTCTCCCTCGTCCTCCCTTTAGCAAATCTAACCATAACACAATACTTACAAGCAAAAACTCAAAACAGGAAGTACTATTGACGTGCTCAGATGAAGCGGATGCTATGCTACAGGACTGCTTCATTAGGACAGACTGGAATATGTTCTGGGATTCATTCGATAACATTGAGGAGTTTACCATATCAGTCACTGACTTCATTAATAAGTGTATCGACGACGTTGTCCCCACAGTGACCGTACATACAGTTGAAGTCAGAAGTTTACATACACCTTAGTCAAATACATTTAAACTCAGTTTATCAAAATTACTGACATTTAATCCAAGTAAAAATTCCCTGTCTTAGGTCAGTTAGGATCACCACGTTATTTTAAAAATGTTAAATGTCAGAATAATAGTAGAAAGAATGATTTATTTCAGCTTTGATTTCTTTCATCACATTCTCAGTGGGTCAGAAGTTTACATACAATCAATTAGTATTTGGTACCATTGCCTATAAATTGTTTAACTTGGGTCAAACATTTCAGGTAGCCTTCCACAAGCTTCCCAAAATAAGTTGGGTGAATTTTGGCCCATTCCTCCTAACAGAGCTGGTGTAACTGAGTCAGGTTTGTAGGCCTCCTTGCTCACACACGCTTTTTCAGTTCTGCCAACACATTTTCTATAGGATTGAGGTCAGGGCTTTGTGATGGCCACTCCAATACCTTGACTTTGATGTCCTTAAGCCATTTTGCCACAACTTTGGAAGTATGTTTGGTGTCATTGTCCATTTGGAAGTCCCATTTGCGTCCAAGCTTTAATTTCCTGACTGATGTCTTGAGATGTTGCTTCAATATATCCACATAATTTTCCTTCTCATGATGCCATCTATTTTGTGATGTGCACCAGTCAATCCTGCAGCGTAGCACCCCCACAACATGATGCTGCCATGGGGCAGTGGCTTCTTCCTTGCTGAGAGGCCTTTC
The DNA here is from genome assembly GCF_901001165.1 of Salmo trutta. Taxonomy (NCBI): domain Eukaryota; kingdom Metazoa; phylum Chordata; class Actinopteri; order Salmoniformes; family Salmonidae; genus Salmo; species Salmo trutta. Next base: position 26,548,100 of record NC_042986.1, read on the forward strand.
AGGTAATGTCGATATAGGACTCATTTTACTATGGATATAGATATTTTTGTACCCATTTCCTCCAGCATCTTCACAAGGTCCTTTGATTTTGTTCTGGGATTGATGTGCACTTTTCGCACCAAAGTACGTTAATCTCTAGGAGACAGAACGCGTCTCCTTCCTGAGCAGTATGGCGGATGCGTGGTCCCATGGTGTTTAAACTTGCGTATTATTTTGAACGTGGTACCTTCAGGCATTTGGAAATTGCTCCCAAGGATGAACCAGACTTGTGGAGGTCTTTTTTCTGATGTCTTGGTTGATTTTTTTAGATTTTCCCATGATGTCAAGCAAAGAGGCACTGAGTTTGAAGGTAGGCCTTGAAATACATCCACAGGTACACCTCCAATTGACTCAAATGATGTCAATTAGCCTATCAGAAGCTTCTAAAGCCATGACATAATTTTTTTTAATTTTACAAGTTACAAGTAAAGGCACAGTCAACTTAGTGTATGTTAACTTCTGACCCACTGGAATTGTGATACAGTGAATTATAAGTTAAATAATCTGTCTGTAAACAATTGTTGGAAAAATGACTTGTGTCATGCACAAAGTAGATGTCCTAACCGACTTGCCAAAACTATAGTTTGTTAACAAGAAATTTGTGGAGTGGTTGAAAAACGAGTTTTAATGACTCCAACCTAAGTGTATGTACACTTCCGACTTCAACTGTATGTACATACCCCAACCAAAAGCCATAGATTACAGGCAACATCCGCACTGAGCTAAAGGCTAGAGCTTTCAAAAGGCAGAACACTAATCCGGACGCTTGTAAGGAATCCCACTACAACCTCCAATGAGCCATCAAACAGGCAAAGTGCCAATAAAGGACTAAGATTGAATCCTACGCTCGTCGGATGTGGCACGGCTTGCAAACTATCAAGGATTACAAAGGGAAACCAGGCCTCGAGCTGCACAGTGACGTGAGCCTACCAGATTAGCTAATTGCCTTCTATGCTCGCTTCGAGGCAAGAAATGCTGAACCATGCATGAGAGAACCTGCAGTTCCGGAGGACTATGTGATCTCACTCACCATAGCTGATGCGGGTAGGACCTTTAAAGAGGTTAACATTCTCACAAGTCTGCAGGGCAAGACTTATTACCAGGAGATATACTCATAGCAAGCACTGACCGAGCTCGCCCCTATGCACATCGATGGGGCTGAAGTGGAGAGGGTCGAGAGCTTTAAGTTCCTCGGCGTCCACATCACTAAGGAATTATCATAGTCCACACACAACACTGTTGTGAAGAAGGCACAACAGTGGTTCTTTCCCCTTAGGAGGCTGAAAAGATCCTCAAAAAGTTATACAGCTGTACTATTGAGAGCATCTTGACGGGCTGCATCACCGCTTGGTATGGCAACTGCTTGGCATCGACCGCAAGGCACTATAGAGGGTAGTGCGTACGGTCCAGTACATCACTGGGCCCCGCTCCCTGCCATCCAGGACCTCTGTACCAGGCGGTGTTAGAGGAAGGCCCTAAAATCTTTCAAAGACTCCAACTACCTAGGTCACAGATTTGCGGCAAGCGGTACCGATGCACCAAGTCTGGATCCAACAAGATCATGATCAGCTTTTACCCCCAAGCCATGAGACGACTAAATAGTTAACCAAATAGCTGCCTGCATTGACCCTTTTGGCACCAACTCTTTTGACTCATCCCACACTGTATGCTGCTGCTACTACAGTTTATTATCTATCCTGTTGCCTAGTCACTTTATCCCTACCTATATGTACCTATCTGCCTCAATTACCTCGTACCCCTGCACATCGACTTTGTAATGCTACCCCTAGTATATAGCAAAGTTATCGTTACTCATTGTGTATTTATTCCTTGTGTCATTATTTGTTCTATATTGTTCTCTCTGCATTGTTAGGAAGGGCCCGTAAGTCAGAATTTCACTGTTAGTCTACACCTGTTGTTTACGAAGCATGTGACGAATAAAATGTGATTTGATTTGGTACTTAAAAGGAGGTCAGAGTGTGTGAAGGAGGTGGGGGCCTCATGTGAGGAGGAGAGAGAGGGAGGTAAAGAATGAAAAGAAGATGATGAAGAAGAAGATGAAGAAAATTGAGAAGTTGATTTGACTAGCGTGATACATTGAGCACTTTAGTCTGAATATCCCCTCCCAGCCTTCTCCACCTCCCTCACCTCCTGTAACCAGCTCTCTGTGATAATAAATGACTTAGAAAGGGAATTTCTCTAATGAAATGAAATTAGGCAGATTAGTGTAATTACTTTTATCGGCCCCAGGAAGTGGAATCTCCCACAATCCCGCATTTAGACAGGAAACTAATTATTACTACATTTATATATTTCTCAACAAACATCCAGTTGGCATTTTTCTGGCGTGTTCGTCGATGCAAGACTCTAATTTTAAATAAACAGCAGGTGTAGACTAACAGTGAAATGCTTACTTTACGGGCCCTTCTCCAAAAATGTAGAAAGACAGAAAATAGAGAAAGAATAGAATAGGTAATAAGACATAATAATAAAACTAATAATAAATACAGAATGAGTAATTTTTACTTGGCTATATACACGGGGTACCAGTACCTAGTCGATGTGCAGAGGTACAAGGTCATTGAGGTAGATACTGTATGTACAGTACATATAACTAACAATTTAGCAGTCTTATGGCTTGGTTCAGGGTCCTGTTAGTTCCAGACTTTGTGCATTGGTACTGCTTGCTGTGTGGTAGCAGAGAGAACAGTCTATGACTTGGGTGGCTGGAGTCTATGACCATTTTTAGGGCCTTCCTCTGACACCGCCTGGTATAGAGGTCCTGGATGGCAGGGAGCTCAGCCCCAGTGATGTACTGGGCTATACGCACTACCCTCTGTAGCGCCTTGTGGTCGGATGCCAAGCAGTTGCCATACCAAGCGGTGATGCAGCCAGTCAAGATGCTCTCCTTGGTGCAGCTGTAGAACTTTTTGAGGATCTGAGGGTCCATGCCTAATCTTTTCAGCCTCCTGAGTGGGAAGAGGCATTGTCCTGCCCTCTTGGGGACTGTGTTAGTGTGTTTGGACCATGATAGATCCTTAGTGATGTGGACACAGAGGAACTTGATGCTCTTGACCCACTCCACTACAGCCCCGTCAATGTGAATAGGGGCGTGCTCGGCCCTCCGTTTCCTCTAGTCCACAATCAGCTCCTTTGTCTTGCTGATGTTGAGGAAGAGGTTGTTGTCCTGGCACCACACTGCCAGGTCTCTGACCTCCTTCGTATAGGCTGTCTTATTGTCATCAGTGATCAGGCCTACCACCGTTGCATCGTCAGCAAACTTAAAGATGGTGTTGGAGTAGTGTGTAGCCACACAGTCATGGGTGAACGGGAGTACAGGAGGGGCCTAAGCAAGCACCCCTGAGGGGCTCTGTGTTGAGGGCCAGCATGGTGGATGTGTTGTTGCCTACCCTCACCACCCGCTCACCATCCCAGTTCTTCCATGGCCTGCATACTCACCAGACAAGTCACCGATTGAGCATGTTTGGGATGCTCTGGATCAACGTGTACGACAGCGTGTTCCAGTTCCCGTCAATATCATGTACCTTCAAATAACCATTGAAGAGGAGTGGGAAAACATTCCATTAGCCACAATCAACAGCCTGACTAACTATGCAAAGGCGATGTGTCGCGCTGCTTGAGGCAAATGGTGGTCACACACCCCTACCTTTTTTTAAAGGTAAGGTATCTGTGACCAATAGATGCATATCTGTATTCCCAGTAATGTGAAATCTACAGATTAGAGCCTAATTTATTTATTTTTATTGACTGATGTCCTTATATGAACTGTAACTCAGTAAAATCGTCGTCATTGTTCTATGTTGGATTACCAGGACGTGTGCTCTGGGCATGTGCTGACCAACTGGCAGGTGTCTTCACTGACATTTTCAACATGTCCCTGATTGAGTCTGTAATACCAACATGTTTCAAGCAGACCACCATAGTCCCTGTGCCCAAGAACACAAAGGCAACCTGCCTAAATGACTACAGACCCGTAGCACTCATGTCCGTAGCCATGAAGTGCTTTGAAAGGCTGGTAATGGCTCAAATCAACACCATTATCCCAGAAACCCTAGACCCACTCCAATTTGCATACCGCCAAACAGATCCACAGATGATGCAATCTCTATTGCACTCCACACTGCCCTTGCACTCCACACTGCCCACCTGGACAAAAGGAACACCTACGTGAGAATGCTATTCATTGACTACAGCTCAGCGTTCAACACCATAGGACCCTCAAAGCTCATCACTAAGCTAAGGAAACTGGGACTAAACACCTCCCTCTGCAACTGGATCCTGGACTTCCTGACTGGCCGCCCCCAGGTGGTGAGGGTAGGTAGCAACACATCTGCCACCCTGATCCTCAACACTGGAGCTCCCCAGGGGTGCGTGCTCAGTCTCCTCCTGCACTCCCTGTTCACCCACGACTGCATGGCCAGGCACGACTCCAACACCATCATTAAGTTTGCTGACGAAACAACAGTGGTAGGCCTGATCACCAACAACGAAGAGACAGCCTATAGGGAGGAGGTCAGACACCTGGCTGGATGGTGCCAGAATAACAACCTATCCCTCAACGTAACCAAGACTAAGGAGATGATTGTGGACTACAGGAAAAGGAGCACCGAGCACGTCCCCATTCTCATCGACGGGGCTGTAGTGGAGCAGGTTGAGAGCTTCAAATTCCTTGGTGTCCACATCAACAACAAATTAGAATGGTCCAAACACACCAAGACAGTCGTGAAGAGGGCACGACAAAGCCTATTCCTAAAGCCTACATATTATTAGTAAATTTGGATAAAAAACACTCTGAAGTTTCCAAAACGGTTTGAATGATGTCTGTGAGTATAACATAACTCAAATGGCACGCAGAAACCTGAGAAAAATCCAACCAGGAGGTGGGAAATCTGAGGTTCGTAGTTTTTCAAGTGATTGCCAATCCAAACTACAGTGTCTGTGGGGTCATTTTGCACTTCCTAAGGCTTCCACTAGATGTCAACAGTCTTTAGAACCTTGTTTCATGCTTCTACTGTTACTGGGGTGAGAATAAGAGCTGACTCAACAAGTGGACTGCCTGAGAAAATGAGTTGTTTACTGTGCGGTCACGCAGGCGCGCCGTTCCTTCTTTTTCCTCTGTAATGAATACGCTATTGTCCAGTTGGAATATTATCGAATATTTATGATAAAAAGACCCTAAGGGTTGATTGTAAACATCGTTTGACATGTTTCTACGAATGGTAATGGAACCTTTTGACTTTTCGTCTCGGGTTTTGCGCTCGCGCGTTTTGCCTTTGGATAGTGATCTGAACGCGCGAACAAAAGGAGGTGTTTGGACATAAATATGGAGTTTATCGAACAAAACGAACATTTCTTGTGGAAGTGGGAGTCCTGGGAGTGCATTCCAACGAAGATCAGCAAAGGTAAGTGAAGATTTATAATACTATTTCTGAGTTTTGTTGACTCCAGAACTTGGCGGGTAACTGTATAGCTTGCTTTGATGGCAGAGCTCTGTACTCAGAATATTGAGCAATGTGCTTTCGCCATAAAGCTGTTTTGAAATCTGACACAGTGGTTGCATTAAGGAGAAGTGTATTTAAAATTCATTCAATAACTGTTGTAAATTTTAGCAACGTTTATGATGAGTATTTTTGTAAATTGATGTGCTCATTCACTGGAAGTTTTGGAGGCAATACATTTTCTGAACATCACGCGCCAATGTAAAATGGGGTTTTTGGATATACATACATGTATTGTGTAACATTGAGTCCTGGGAGTGTCATCTGATGAAGATCGTCAAAGGTTAGTGATTAATTTTAGCTGTATTTCTGGTTTTTGTGATGCCTCTCCTTGCTTAGGCTGTGTGGTTTTTCTTGTCAAGGTGATGTCCTAACATAATCTAATGTTATGCTTTATGCTGTTATAGTTATGCTGTTATAGTTGATTGTTTGAGAAATTTGAATTATGAGATTTTTGTTGTTTTGTATTTCGCGCCCTGCTATTCCATTGGCTGTTGGCGAGGAGTCCCGCTGGTCGAACTGGGTTCCGCTAGCGGAACGTCTGTCCTTTAATAGGGAATGAGAGGGAGTGTATGGGAGAGATAAATAACAACTTCAAAACGGCCTCAGTCTGGACCCCTACACTCTAGACAGGGAGACCCTGTGGTGGGTCAGTGGAACATAGAGGGTGGTGAGATACAGTAGAGAGATGAGTTACAGAGAATTAAGACACACAGGACTCACTAGAAAGAAGAAGAAATGTCTCTGTGTTTGTTTGTTGTGAGGCATTAAGTTGCATGGTATTCATTTGAATGCCTTGTGGCATGTGGCCATCTTAGGTAGATTGATAGATAGGCCCTAGATACGCAGATAAAGTCAATGAATATTTGTACTTCATCTAGTATTCCTTTCCTTCCCAGTAATGCTGCCATGTCTCCCAGAGGCAGGAGCTCAACAGAAGAAAATCAGATTCAACTCAAAAAAAGACATTTAGTGGAGAATGGAAGAAAATAGTAATTGCTATGGAAAAAGTCCTTGGGCATGAAGTTGAATTGAATTGGAGTGCTTTGGGATCCAAGTCATGTGATGTAAAATTCTAATCTCACTTAAATGTGCTTGCATTTTTCCATTTTCTTTCTTTCCCCGAGGTAAAATGTGAAGCAAATCGAAATCAAGGCCTGTACCAGAAAAATCTGATCCTATTTAGTTTGTCATTTAGAATGAAAGCCCTCAGTCAGAACCTGTTCATGTAAATATAATGGATACTGTCATGGGGGTGATTGTTTTCTGTTATTCCCGCTGGTAATATCCCCACCACACGCATGCAGGCATGTACACACACACATACGAACGCACACGCACACATTTTCACTACAGCAGTTAGCAGATTGTGCACACTGTGTGTGCACAAATGGGAATCAGTTTATGAGTTTTTCATTCTAGCTTACAAATTAAGAATCGGTGTATCTTTGCGTGTGCGTATGTTCTGTATGTGCGTGTGTGCCTGTGTGTGTAACACTTATTTATACATGTGTGGTCAAGCACTACGGCTCCATGAACACTTCATAGCATCTTGAGACCAAACTGCTCTTCAGATTAACAGTTTAAGAGCAGTTACAAACAGCAGTTTTTTAACACCCAAGTCCCTTACCTTAGTAGCTTCCTCATGGCCTCTGATTTATAGATGCAGCCTTACAAATCGCCACAGATGTTATTGGCCGTGTTTTAATTTTGTTTTCATTCAAGAAAATAACATTTCCTCTAACGTCCTTTAAAGGGTTTTAATATCCCACATTGTTCATAAACTCCAACCTGATGTATAGAGAGAGAGAGAGAGAGAGAGAGAGAGAGAGAGAGAGAGAGAGAGAGAGAAAGAGAGACTGAAAGAAGCTTGACAGTTCTTTCCACCGCTCTTGGTATTACAATACCAGCGCCCCCAGAGGACTTCCCTGATATATGGTTCAAATGGGGTCGTACTGTACAGTACATGTTAGAGCATGCTGGTTTTGATCCATAAGCAGTTGTGAATGACTTGCTATTAGGTGCTGGTCAAGCTGGCTGGGTCCTGGTTTGATCATTAAGTTTTCAGCTGATTTTCACTATAAAGGTGTTTGATAAAATTACACACGTACAGCAGCAAAGCCACATTGGCACGGACAACGTTTCTGTGGTGTTCTCTGGTCCATTTCAATCAGGAAGACTAGTGTCAGGATATAACAGTCTGATATCCTCATACCTACACTCATCATCGTACTAGTCCAGTGCACACACACACACACACACACACACACACACACACACACACACACACACACACACACACACACACACACACACACACACACACACCTCTCTCCCCCCAATCTCCAGTGTGGTTTATTTGTCAAACTGACAGCTGGACTCCCAGGCTAAGATAGAGTTGGCCAAACAGACTCCCTCCCTGGGTTAGTTTGAGCCAGAACATCCTGAGAAACACAGACAGACTGGCTGAGGTGCACACAACACCACAGTTAGATCCAGCCTCTTTCCAGCTTGTTTGTGCTTGGCATGGACAGGCCTTGGCAAGGAGAGGTCAATTTTGTCAGACATCCAGTCTAACATTAAACATGAATACACACACTCCTCTCATCTTTTTTCCTTTCCTCCCTCTGTCCGACCATCCCTCCGGCCCCAGCCCCTCAGCCGGGTAGTCCTCAGACATCTGTTTACCAGGTGAGATTCCCAAGGTGCTTCTTCCTTTGGGCTGGAAGAGAGCCGCATGCTGTCCTTATAGCCAGCTGTGTGTGTGTGTGTGTGTGTGTGTGTGTGTGTGTGTGTGTGTGTGTGTGTGTGTGTGTGTGTGTGTGTGTGTGTGTGTGTGTGTGTGTGTGTGTGTGTGTGTGTGTGTGTGTGTGTGTGTGTGTGTGTGTGTGTGTGAGGGGGACACAGAGGAAGAGCAGAGGCTGAATTTAAAGGAAAGGATTACACTTTTTCAAATTTTGAAAGTTGAGTTGATATAATTGGGTTAGAGATTGACAGGATGTGTTTGTGTGTGAGATTATCTAAGGATACACAAATATCATTATGTATAGCCATGACCACATAATAGGTTGCAGGGATGTGGCTCCATCTCCAGGTTATTGTGTCTACAAGCACCAATCAAGGCACAGTATACCCCCTAGCTGTTTTTCTATTGGTCATTGGTCTTCATGTGGCCAGCCAGTTAGGGCTCATACCCCACTGCAGGATTCGGCTGATGCAGCGTATTCACCCCTCCCCTCCTCCCTTTTCCCCTCTCACTCGTTCTTTCCCTATTTTCTCTCTAGTCTGCATTTCTCGTCCTCACTGCGGCCTGATGTACTCCGAATATAAGTGAAGGAAAGAAGAGAGAGAACAGATGGAGAAGGAGGGGGAAAGGAGGGTGTACGGAGTGGAGGAATGGGTGGGGGTAAGTTGTGAGGAAAGTGCAGTAGCAACACATTCCCCCCTCTGTCTCTCTGCCCTTAAAGTCTCCCATATTCTTTAGTCTAATTATCCAGATTGGGTTTCTTGTGATCGGGGGGATGAAGGGGAGAATGGGGGAGCCCTTCATATTGTCCTTGTGAAAAGCCTCTGGGAGCAGCTAAGGAAGTCATTCATGCATCCATCTCTCTCTGAGTTCATGATTCAATCAATTCTAGAATAATGAACGAGAGAGTAAGATGGCGCCGACAGACATGGTAGCTCTGCTTCTAGCTACTAAACAACTTTGCAATATTATTATTATTATTATTATTTGTTATTTGTGTTATTACATAGAGCCGGAAATAACTTTCTGATATCAGAGCGGTTGTAACTCATCAGCATTCCGACCATAAATATGACTTTCCTGAATTAGATCCTATGTTCATACCCCCCAAGGCAATTTAACTTATCCCAGAGTCTGACTTAGGAGGCGTGCACACCATCCACCACTTCTGAGAATATTACTCACTAATGTTCAGTCCCTGGACAATAAAGTAGACGAGCTCAGGGCGAGGATCTCCTTCCAGAGAGACATCATTGACTGTAACATACTCTGTTTCACGGAATCATGGCTCTCTCCGGATATACTCTCCCCGTCCATACAGCCAGCTGGGTTCTCAGTACATTGCGCAGACAGGAATAAAGAACTCTGGTAAGAAGAAAGGCGGCGGTGTATGTTTTATGATTACCTACTCATGGTGTGATTGTGATAACGTACAGGAACTCAAGTCCTTTTTGTTCACCTAACCTAGAATACCTCACAATCAAATGCAAACCGTATTACCTCCCAAGAGAATTCTCTTCGGTTCTAGTCACAGCTGTGTATATTCCCCCTCAAGCCAATACCACGACGGCCCTCAAGGAACTATATTGGACTTTGTGCAAACTGGAAACCACATATTTATTGTAGCTGGGGACTTTAACAAAGCAAATTTGAGGAAATCACTACCGAAGTTTTAGCAACATATTGCCTGCAGTACTCGATGCTTCAAAAACTCTAGACCATTGTTACTTTCCCTTCCGGGATGGCTGCAAGGCCCTCCCCCGCCCTCCCTTCTGCAAATCAGATCACTACTCCATTCTGCTCCTCCCATCCTATAGGCAGAAACTCAAGTACTTGTGCTAAGGTTTATTTGAAGATGGTCTGACCAATTGGAATCCATGCTTTAAGATTGTTTTGATCATGCGGACTGGGATATTTTCCGGGTTGCCTCTGAGAATAACACTGACACGGTAACTGAGTTCATCAGGAAGTGTATGGGGGATGTTGTTCCCACTGTTACTATTAAAACCTACCCAAACCAAAAACAATGGATAGATAGCAGCATTTGCGCAAAACTGAAAGCGTGAACGAATGCATTTAACCACGACAAGGTGACTGGGAATATGGTTGAATACAAACAGTGCAGTTATGCACTCCATAAGGCAATCAAACAGGCAAAACGTCAGTACAGAGACAAAGTGGAGTCGCAATTCAACGGCTCACACAGGACATATGTGGCAGGGACTCCAGACAATCACAGATTACAAAGGGAAAACCAGCTATGCCGAGGACACCAACGTCTTGCTCCCGGACAAGCTAAACACTTTCTTCACCCGCTTTGAGGATAACACAGTGCCACCGACACTGTCCACTCCCAAGGACTGTGGGCTCTCGATCTAAAATAAATAAAAAACGGAAAAGTTGTGCGTGCATATGTATTACTCAATCTTGCACCTTAGAGCCTGCTGCCCTATGTACATAGACATGGAATCACTGGTAACTTTAATAATGTTTACATGCTGTTTTACTGATTTCAGATTTATATATTTTATTCTACTGTATTCTAGTCAATGCCACTCTGACATCGCTCATCCTAATATTAATATATTTCTTAATTCCATTCTTTTACTTTTAGATTTGTGTGTATTGTTGTGAATTGTTAGATACTACTGCACTTTTGGAGCTAGGAACACAAGCTTTTTGCTACACTCACAATAACATCTGCTAAATATGTATATGCGACCAAGAAAATGAGATTTGATTTGAGAGAAAGAGGGAAAGAGAAAGAAAGATAGAGACATGGTAGCCCCAGCACCTGACCCCTAGCAAACAAAATTTAGGGAGCGCATTCGCAGCCTCTCTTTCTCCTCTGCCATAATGGCTGCATTCGCTCCATTCTTCCATCCTGAGTAGAGGAGAGAGAGCGGGGAAGTTAGACCATTGTTACCTCCAGGGAGAATGGGCTCCTAATTTACCATAAGCCTCTACTATTGAGGACCAGACTCCTTTCACCACGGTGTCCTGCTAATGCAATAATTGGAAAGTCATTCACTGCTTAACTTCCATTTATTCATGTTCTTTTCACTAATAGAGAGAAGGGCATTTTATTGCCCTCGCCTTCCTCACCCAGAGCCTGCACACAGTCCATATATTAGTCTATATCACGTATGCACACACTCTCGCAAACATGTACGCACGCGCGCACACACACACACACACACACCTCTGGACAAGGTCCCTGGGAGGGAGAATCACCCCTCTCATCCACCGGACAGGTTCACAGCTCGGAGGAGATAGGAATGTCAAGTATTTTGCGAAGGTGTGTGTGAAGGGTTGGAGTGTTATTGGAGTGTGTACTGGACCACTCAGGGGAGAGGTAAAGCTTACCTGTCAGGTGTGTCTAGAGCAAGTGAGAGGAGGGAGAGCAATTTATGACACACACTCACACTGACACACACTTGCGCACTGACACACATTTGCACACACACACACACACACACACACACACAATTGCACATAGAAATGGCTGTAGATGGCAATGCTATTCTTAGGGCATTGCTTTGCCTTTTGTTTGTTTTGAAGGTGATGTATGTGCATTTGCAAATCCTGGCTTCTCCTGATTTTTTAACAGATACATTACACATCAAAGGACTATAAAACTTAAAAGGAGGCAGGGAAAGAGGTCTTAATACAAAAATTTTGCTGACTCAATAAAACTATACTGAACAAAAATAAAAATGAAACATGCAACCATTTCAACGATTTTACTGAGTTACAGTTCATAGAAGGAAATCAGTTAAATGAAATAAATTCATTTAATCTATGGATTTCACATGACTGGGCAGGGGCACAGCCATGGGTGGGCCTGGGAGGGCATAGGCCCACCCACTTGGTCGCCAGGCCCAACCAATCAGAATGAGTTTTTTCCCACAAATAGGCTTTGTTACAGGCAGAAATACTCCTCAGTTTCATCAGCTGTCCAGGTGGCTGGTCTCAGACGATCCCACAGGTGAAGAAGCCGGATGTGGAGGTCCTGGGCTTGTATGGTTACACGTGGTCTGCGGTTGTCTAAATTGGTCAGGTGGATGGATTATCTTAGCAAAGGAGAAATGTTCACTAATGGGGATGTAAACACATTTTCTGCACAAAATTTGAGAGAAATACGATTTTTGTGCATATGGAACATTTCAGGGATCTTTTATTTCAGCTCATGAAACATGGAATCAACACTTTACATGTTGCATTTATATTGTTGTGTGTGTGCATGACTGTGTTTGATAAACTGTGGGAATTAGCAACATCCCACTGGGCACACCCTGGTTGAATCAATGTTGTTTACACGTCATTTCAATTGAAATTAAGTTGGACCAACGTGGAATAGATGTTGAATTGACATCTGTGCCCAGTGGAACGGCATTGCCACTCTCTCACCTTTCTCTGGTTGCAGCTCTTTCCCCTCAGTTCCTCACAGTTTGTTTGTGACCTGGTGGATAATACCTGTATCTCCGCCTGCCTGTTGGGCTTTACTCCCTTGTTTCTGCTGCTTTGTAGAGCTAAAAGTAGATATCTAGCGGTTTATTGCACAGTTTTTTCATGTTTGGAATGGATGTGTCCCTTTTTTTCTGTCTTTAGCACAGCTTCGGGTAGATATCTCTCCGGCTTTGAGGGTGTGTGTGTGTGCATGTGTGTGTGTGTGTGTGTGTGTGTGCACGTGCGTGCGTGCATCCGTGCAAGTTTGCTCGAGTGAGTGTGTTCGTGCTTACATGTGTATTTATGTATGTACGGTATATCTCTGTATGTGCGTGTGTACTTGTGTGTGTTTCAGAAGGGCTGCAGAGTCTGATCCTGATTCTCAGTGAATGAATGTCAGTCCCTGAAACACCAGGCAGACCACAGTCTCTAATTGGCACAGTTATGACAGGCTAGCAAGTGAGTTTGTGTGCGTTGGCACTGATCTTAAACTGTGCCTCCAAGACTTTCTGAAGGCTGTTGTAGCAAGGCAATTGCATCTCCTCTTCTTCTATCCAAAATACTTTCTTTCCCCTTGTTGTTTGGAGAAAAGATTCACAAACTATATACATAAAGTGCTGAGAAAGAGAGGTAAAGAGAAAAAAGTATTTTCATAATAGTGCCACTTTTTAGCACTGTCTTTAGGATAACCCAAAGTTTTTTTACAAAAATGTTTTTATTTCATGTTAATTGTCCTAACATAAAGGTAGGAAATGTGACTTTTCCTTTTGAAAATATTTTCCGAACACAAAAAGAAATAGAATAAATCATTTCAATATTTGAAGTCGTTATGGATGATATACAAAGCTGAAAATCCACTCTTTTGTTCCATGGATGGCTTATTTTGGTTGTGAGGATTGCAAAGAAGGCAATATTATTGTATTTTTATTAATGCGTTTGTCTGTCTGTGTGTGCGAGTGAGTAAGTGTGTTTGTGCTTACATGTATTTATCCACATTTCTTCCAACTCAAACAATAACACATGGTCAATTTGTAACCACTCCCTATTACCAAATACAGACAATATGGGAAAAAGTCCAGAAAGCTCTTCCCGTGAGAAGACATCTGTACTGGATCAAATGCACCAGTCATGTTATGAGATGGTTGTAGCATTGTAAAGAATTATGTTAAAACTATGTTTTATTGTCACATACACCAGATAGGTGCAGTGAAATGTGTTGTTTCAAAAGGTCAAATAGAGTCTAGAGCTTCTATTTTTCCTGGTTCACACATGTACAAGTGTGTGGTGTGAAATGGAAATGTAATTTTTGCATATCTCACGCAGACACCCTCAGAGAGTGGGGTCACGGCCTGGGATCAGCCATTATTGACAGCGACCCTGAAGCAATGAGGGTTAAGTGCCTTGCTCAAGGGCACATCGACAGATTTTTCAACTTGTCGGCTCGGTTATTTGAAGCAGCGGCCTTTTGATTTCTGGCCCCACGCTCTAACCACTAGGCTACCTGTGCCCTACCTACACCCTACCTGCTGTTTAGTGAGTAAGGACCCTGAGATTTGGTGAATCAGGTTTGATAGATCTTGTCTAATGGGAGGAGGTTTAGCTGGGGTCATGACCCCAAGTGCCAGTATGAAATCCAGTGGTTCCGACAACAGCATATATGTGTGTGCCTGTGTGTGTGTGTGTGCATCTGCTTGAGCGAGAACATGTATATATACCTATGACAGTACATATACATTTGTCTTTGTACATACAGTACCTCTGTTTGTTTGCGTCTCTCTCCTTCTCCCTCAATCTGTACTGCGTGGGCTGAGCTAAGCTAAGAAGGGCTCTACTGGGGACACACAGAGAGCTACAATATTGTGCTGAAAAAGAGACATCCAGTGTTCCGTGAGTTTTCTCTTCAAACAACAGCTCTAAACCCTGCAGGTGATAGCTAGACAGCGCTAAACCCTGCAGGAGCTAGCTGGACAGCGCTAAACCCTGCAGGAGCTAGCTGGACAGCACTAAACCCTGCAGGAGCTAGGTAGATAGCGCTAAACCTTGCAGGATCTAGCTGGACAGCACTAAACTCTGCAGGATCTAGCTAGTCAGCGCTAAATCCTGCAGGAGCTAGCTGGTCAGTGCTAAACCCTGCAGGTGATAGCTAGACAGGGCTAAACCCTGCTGGAGCTAGCTGGACAGAGCTAAACCCTGCAGGATCTAGGTAGATAGCGCTAAACCTTGCAGGATTTAGCTGGACAGCACTAAACTCTGCAGGATCTAGGTAGATAGTGCTAAACCCTGCAGGTGATAGCTAGACAAGGCTAAACCCTGCAGGAGCTAGCTGGACAGAGCTAAACCTTGCAGGATCTAGCTGGACAGCACTAAACCCTGCAGGAGCTAGCTAGTCAGCGCTAAACCCTGCAGGAGCTAGCTAGACAGTGCTAAACCCTGTGTTTAGCGCTGTCCAGTGTTTCATCCATACAGAATGGAGACAGTTATTATAAAAAGTAAAGTAGGCCTATTTTAAATGAGAGCAGGAAGGAATGACATTATAAAATTGGATTTCTCTGTTTTGTTGTTCCTCAATAGTGTAGAGGAAGCATTAATGTAAACATGACTATAATACTTACATTCTTGTATACTATTACTCAGCATTAGTAGAACAACGCTGTGCAAATAATCTAGAAACGTTGTGGAAATATGGTGGAAATGTTGCAGAGAGATATTTAGGAGCTGATTTCCATCTTCCTCTCTGCACCCCGGGGACAGCAATACATAGAGCATCACTCCTCTATCATATTCCTCCTCTCTTTTATTCCACTCCTCCTCTCCTTTCCTCTCCCTTGTTTTTCCCGGAGAGCCAGTGGCACGATAATCTGTCATTTGATTCAGTTTTGCCAGGCAGAGGGGAGCTTAGCTCACTGATAAGATATCCTTAAGTTGCCAGTAATGAGGAGGTTTGCTTTGATCCGTCGACAAATAGGTTATTTAACCAGTGTCTGCTTTCTGACGAGAGACATTCCACTGTCTCACACGTTCTCACACACACACATACATACACACACATGCATGCACACACACACAACCCTTTGTCTCTAACAAGGGGAGAGAGAATAAGACAGTGAAAGAGAGAGAGAGAACAACTGTTCACATTTATTAGCGCCTTTCAACATGTACCCCTTTATCATTCATTACCCAGCAGAGGGCTGTGACTGTGTACACACATTTCACACACCCACAGTGACACACACAAACACACACCTATACACACACCTATACACACAGACACACACAAACAGACATTAGAATCAAATGACTGTGATTTTTTGGGCAGTGTCCCTTATTGTTACATTGATGTTGTGTGAACGTTGTGGGATGGAAAGACTGGGGAGACATGCATGCGGCTGATTCTCCCCCAAGCAGGAGGAATTGAAAGCGGGTGGGAAATCAGGGGGCGGGAAGAACTGGGAATAAATTAAGAAGTGATATCACTTCCTAACTGGGAAGGATTTATGCGCCGCTGCCAAGTCCAACAGATTGAAGTCATTTCATTTTTCATGCATGGTTTCTGTCCTCATAGTAACTCCCTGAAACAGAGAGAAAGAGAGAGTGAGACAGAGAACGAGAAGGGGGAGGTAGTTTGGCAGTGGAGTGTGTAATCGCTCCATGTGCCTTGTAAGACTGGAAGCAACGTAAGAAGTCGGTGAGGTTTCGATCCTCAAGCCCCGACTTGATGCCTCAAATAAATGAGCAGAGAATAGTAGGATGGAGAGAGTTCAACCCAGCTGCTAGATACACTTATAGCTCCCTCTCTCTCTCCTCTGTTTGCTGTTGCTGTTGTTGTTGTTTTGAGGATGGTACATCTTTGAAGTACTAGTAGCCAATGCTTAAAAACAACTTGTTAATTATCTTAGCCGTCAGCTTTCAAGTACTTCACTGCTCCTAACGTAAGGCCTTGCGCACACACACACACACACACACACACACACACACACACATACACACCAGAAGCAGCTCCTCCAAACTGCATTAGTACTCTGTCCTCTGATCCTCTGACAGCTCCTCTGATCTTTCAGAAGGAGAACATGTGTGGTCCACTTTTCACATTTTATCTTTAGTAATTTTACATTCTCTCCATCTCATCTCTCCCATTCCCTGTGTGTGTGTGTGTGTGTGTGTCTGTGTGTGTGTGTGTGTGTGTGTGTGTGTGTGTGTGTGTGTGTGTGTGTGTGTGTGTGTGTGTGTGTGTGTGTTAGCTAGCTCTACTGCTGGCTGCAGGCCATAAAGCTGTGGATGGTGTGGCTGGAGATTATATGGCGATTAAATGTACCACGCTTTAGCTGACTCATTTGATGTATTCCCTCACAGTGGAAGAATCAGGGAATTTATCTCTCTGAGTGAGTGAGTGAGTGAGTGAGTGAGTGAGTGAGTGAGTGAGTGAGTGAGTGAGTGAGTGAGTGTGAGTGTGTGTGTGTGTGTTTGGCATATGAAAGGATGTGATGTGGGAGATGGTATTATTACCGTGTATTGACAGTGGAGAGTGCAAGGAGAAGAGGATGAGGACGATGATGACAGGTTGTTATAGTGGTGTTAGGAGTAGTCTGGATGACACCTGTCTGATACAATATGTCCTAGTCCTTCCCTGGTCCTTGTTAGTCTCAGGCCATTCTCTCCCTGGTGTGTCAAAAGGACTGCCAAATTGGTTCCATGAGTGCTGAAAGATGGAGACAACTTTTTGGGGGACTCTTTCTCTTTAGGAGCACTCATGGCTTTCTCCTGGAATAATCACTGATTGGAGACGAGGTGGTGGATAGGAGGACTGTGTGTGCGTGCGTGCGTGCGTGTGTGTTTGTGTGTTATTGAGGCATGCTGAAATAGCAGCACTAGCACCCTTTACTCTAATGGAAGGAGGTTGGAGGGCTGACTAGGACCTTATTTGGGAGCTAAAGGAAAGACCCCTTCAAATGAAGCCCAATTGCTCTGCACTTCAGCCCAAATCACACTCTGTGCAGTGTACTTAATGTACTTAATAGCTCTTCTGCTCTTGAAAGCAGTGAATATGTGTGTGCGTGCATGTGTGTTTGTACAGTCGTGTGTAATATATCTCCAGCTGTCCTCTCCTTAGGTTAATCTTTGTTTTTCTCTGAAACTGTTTATTCTTCATTTGTTTGCTGTTACTTTCCTAGTTATGGTGTTTACAAGATGACATTTAAATGTTCTTATTTTTCTTTTTTTGCTCATGTTGTGACAGTGTTCTAAGCACAGTCCCTGTAAGAGCTGTTTACATCTCCAATTGTCAAGCAGAAGAAAAATTATCTTTGCCAAATGCTTGTTGATTTATTTTTCCATCCATTGAAAGAAAGAGAAATAGTGAATTTCCTGTTTGAAATACTTGGGTTGTGCACCATTCTATAGCACTAATAAAATCCACTGCTATAGCTGTGACTGCCGAGCTATGATGGATGTGTTTGTTTGTGTGTGTGTGTGTGTGTGTGTGTGTGTGTGTGTGTGTGTGTGTGTGTGTGTGTGTGTGTGTGTGTGTGTGTGTGTGTGTGTGTCTGTGTGCACGTATATGTCTATTTCTGATGAATATATAATATGTGATGATTGTCCCCTATCATTGGTCTCCCAGCTTCTATATGATGATCTAGTCCTGGAATAAACACCTTACCAATCACACCAATGGATGAAGTGGCATGGAGGAGATTATGCTGTGTTTTCCATTAGCGCTGGTCATCGGCTAATCAGCCGGTTACAGACTCATTTTCAGCCTCATACTTTTTCCACTTCATATTAACTAGGCTATTTATTATTTTATTTTTTTGTTCGGTAGTCCGTCGAGCCCTGTCCCGCTAGAATGAACGATATGCATCTTCTAGCAATCTATTGATAGAATTTGCGCCTGTCAGTCACAAAGCGAGCGTTGACAGGGAAAGGAAGTGAACAGAATGCATCAGTGATTCATATTTTCTGCAACATTCTGAAGTGGTCATGAGAGTCCCTGTTTGTTTGTGCTGCACTTTGTGTAGCTGTTAGTGATGATGCTAATAAAAACAGTCTTCTGGTAGATGGAAAGGCTTTCCCAAAAACCGTCTCAATTAAATGTTAACTACAAAGTAGCCTATGCTTACCTGGCAGAATGATATCATGATTGTTTTAATCAATCCAGTGGGTATTTGTTTTGCAAACTCTACCATCACATGTGAGCTACAAAAACATTGCTAAACAACAGCTTCTTGCTAAGTGCACACTTGAATTAAAGGGTAACTTCAACCAAAAATCTACATTTCTCTGATTTTTCCCAGACCTCAAAAGTGGTCTCCTGATGTGGTTTAAGCATTGTTGTGGACTTCAAACATCCAATTGTGTTGTTTTTCTATTTAGAAGGTGTGATTTTGAGAGAGTGAAAACCTGAACATTTTTGGAAAAACTGAAAGCGTGAAAAACAAAAAATAGAGAAAATGGAATTTGTGTGTGTGTGTGTGGGGGGAGGGGGGGTCAGCCAAAACATAAAACAGATTTCATAGGGTCCTACCTAATGATAATTCTTTATTAATCCAGGCTATGTAAAATCTGAAAGATAATACATAAGATATAACCTTTAATTTATTTTTCAAGATGATGTTGGCTATTTACTGAATTATTCTGTTGGAATAAATACATAATTTGAAGAACAAACATCATTGTGGTATTCATATCTTGCAGTAAAACTGTAAATAGGACTTTAATCTCAAGAGAGACAGGTTAAATGTTTAAAAAAGTTTCATGTTCTTTTAATTACAAAATAGTACTGAACATATAGGCCTAGACCTAAACGATATCCAAAACAACAAACAATACACTGAATTCATACATTTTCTGTAATTTAAATTGAAAAGAAATGTCTTTCTACACAATGCCACACCACATATTCCAATCTGGGAGGTAAATTCGATAAAGTATTCAATAATGTTGCTGTGTATTTTGGGTTGGAATAAAGGCATTAGAATGTACCAGAGGCCACCAAAATAGAGCGCCTTCGGCAAAACATTTTGTCCTGGGAGTTTCTGGCTGGATACTATTGTGGAAAACACTGGATTATGTGTGTAACATCAATGTGTGATATTATTGTTGTACGCAGCATCAGCATCTACCACTAGGGAACAAACAGATCTGTCAAGGCTTTGGTTTTTCTCCAATCTCCCATATTACTCAATGATTGAATGTGTTATGAAAGATGAAACCCATTTCAGAAACAGCAGTAGACCACAGAGTAAAAACGGACATTCTGTGTCTGTGTGTCTTGTTGCAGATCCGTTCGGACCAGGACCGGAACATCTCCATCCGATACAGCATCACAGGGGTGGGAGCGGACCAGCCACCCAATGAGGTGTTCAGTATCGACCCTGTCGCCGGCAAGATGTTCGTCACCAAGCCGCTGGACAGAGAGAGGAGATCATCATACCATGTGAGTAACACACACACACACACACAACTACACATACACAGCTCTGTAATGAGTTGGTGACAGGCTGGCCCGTTGTCCAGATGGACTATTGATTGAGAGAGTGAAGGGTAAGGAGTCGTGGCTACAGCCACATGACATTTAACAAGTACAAACGCTCGTACAGACCATGAAAATGACTCAACCACTGTGGGTCACACACACACACACACACGCACGCAGACACGCACATGCACACATACACAGTGCAGTATTACCAGAGTAGCGTCTACCTCAGGTGCTGTAAAGTTAATAATATGCTTAGCAGACTAAATTTTCCCATGCAACCTACACACACATCTTCAGTATGTGGCACATGTGGGATTTTGCCCATAAGCTCTGTGCTAACACCAACTAATTATTATCATTAATATACCACTTTGATGTAGCTATTGTAGGAATTATGCTTGTTGCTTTCTCTCCACAATTGCATCTCTCGCATTCTCTCTCCTTGCTCCTCACATCTCTCCCTCTGTTTGACATGTCTTTGTTTATTTGTTGAACTCAGAGGCCCAGCTTTCCATTGAGAGGCTGAACTGGGCAGATGTATGCACAGGAGGATGCAGGATCAATGGGGTGATTTGTTAAGAAAGGCCCAGGCTTGGTGACGGGTTCTTGGATTAAAGCCCAGGCTGGATGTGTCTCTGTCAAAGAACCAAATGTAGCCACACAGTCATAACTTCTGACTCAGAAGCTATATAAGCTGTACTCTATGTAAGGAAGACTAAAATAATGTAAGCTATGAAACTAGCATCCAGCTTTTTTTATTAAAGAAAAAATTATTGTGGTAAAAGTTATCTTTCATTATCTTACAACTTGAATATCCTTGAAGGAGAGGAATACTTCCTCAAAGCAACATTGTTGTCAGCTTTGTCATCCGACATCAGGGTTGGGTAGGTCACTTTCTAAATGTAATCCATTACAGTTACTAGTTACCTGTCCAAAATTGTAATCAGTAATGTAACTTTTAGATTGCACAAACTCAGTAACGTAATCTGATTACATTCCGTTACTTTTAGAGTACTTTCCCCTGAGGAGGCATTAGAAGAAGACAACCGACATTTATTGCATGATAAATCAATGTTAAAGTTTACATAGCTGGCCATATATGGATGTTCAATTTTACTTTATGGGTTGGTTATGTAGGCTTCTTCTAACCCATCGCTTTCTACTACATATTATAATATGATTAAATGATATATTTACATTAAAAACCAAAGTCTATCAGAATTCCAGTCATTCCAATAAATGTTATACCCCTTGATCTTCAAGAATAGGACTTGGAAATATTGAAGTACAGATTAGCCAAATTGTTTTACCTGAGTATGACCCCAAAACTAAGGACTTATTAGCCAGCCCTACTCTGTTGTTTATGATTTTGTTGTCATGGAGGACTGATTGGACTCATTGATTTGAGTTGAAAAAGAAACACAGCTCATGGAATGGCATACTTTGAGCACTACTGAAAAGGGCTATTTACATTTGAAAAATTAATGGCATTTACTGCATTTGCTATAGGCCTATTGTTTACCTTTTTGTTGGTGACACAATGATATCTTGATAATATGCAGCTGTTTAAATTGCAAATCCACAGATGAAACAATAACAAAATGGTTGCCCTGCTTCCATTTTGGTAAAAAGCTGAAGGATTGGGCTGGAAAAATGTAACCATGCTATGGATGCAAGGACTGACGATCCATGATATAAACAGTATTGTTTTAACCATGTTATGAGGTTATTTAGTGTTTGTTTATATTTACAATGCTTACAAACATCGGAATAAAACAAGATTATATTTTATATCTACATATACACCACCATTCAAAAGTTTGGGGTCACTTAGAAATGTCCTTGTTTTCTATGAAAACATACATGAAATGAGTTGCAAAATGAATAGGAAATATAGTCAAGACGTTGACAAGGTTATAAATAATGATTTTACCACCACCAAAGCACCCCCAGACCATCACATTGCCTCCACCATGCTTGACAGAGCACGCCTCCAGCATCTTTTCATTTTTTCTGTGTCTCACAAATGTTCTTCTTTGTGATCCAAACACCTCAAACGTAGATTCGTCTGTCCATAAAACTTTTTTCCAATCTTCCTCTGTCCAGTATCTGTGTTCTTTTGCCCATTTTAATCTTCTTTTTTTATTGGCCAGTCTGAGATATGGCTTTTTCTTTGCAACTCTGACTAGAAGGCCAGCATCCCGGAG
The DNA here is from genome assembly GCF_901001165.1 of Salmo trutta. Taxonomy (NCBI): domain Eukaryota; kingdom Metazoa; phylum Chordata; class Actinopteri; order Salmoniformes; family Salmonidae; genus Salmo; species Salmo trutta. The sequence continues at coordinate 26,570,534 of NC_042986.1, forward strand.
TTGCCTCTTCACTGTTGACGTTGAGACTGGTGTTTTGCGGGTACTATTTAATGAAGCTGCCAGTTGAGGACTTGTGAGACGTCTGTTTCTCAAACTAGACACTCTAATGTACTTGTCCTCTTGCTCAGTTGTGCACCGGGGCCTCACACTCCTCTTTCTATGCTGGTTAGAGCCAGTTTGCTATGTTCTGTGAAGGGAGTAGTACACAGCGTTTTACCAGATCTTCAGTTTCTTGGCAATTTATTGCAAGGAATAGCCTTAATTTCAGAATAGACTGACAAGTCAGAATAGTCAGAATAGACTGACAAGTTTCAGAATAAAGGTCTTTGTTTCTGTCTGACCACAAGTCTACACTGTATTTCTGATCAATTTGATGTTATTTTAATGGACAAAATATGTACTTTTCTTTCAAAAACAAGGAAATTTAAAACTTTTGAACGTTAGTGTATACAGTTGAAGTCGGAAGTTTACATACACTTAGGTTGTAGTCATTAAAACTAGTTTTTCAACCACTCCACAGATTTCTTGTTAACAAACTATAGTTTTGACAAGTCGGTAAGGACATTTACTTTGTGCATGACACAAGTAATCTTTCCAACAATTGTTTACGGACAGATTATTTCACTTATAATTCACTGTATCACAATTCCAGTGGGTCAAAAGTTTACATACACTAAATTGACTGTGCCTTTAAACAGCTTGGAATATTCCAGAAAATGATGTCATGGCTATAGAAGTTTCTGATAGGCTAATTACATCATTTGAGTCAATTGGAGGTGTACCTGTGGATGTATTTCAAGGCCTACCTTCAAACTCAGTGCCTCTTTGCTTGACATCATGGGAAAATCAAAAGAGATCAGCCAAAAAATTGTAGACCTCCACAAGTCTGGTTCATCCTTGGGAGCAATTTCCAAATGCCTGAAGGTACCACGTTCATCTGTACAAACAATAGTACGCCAGTGTAAACACCATGGACCACGCAGCCGTCATACCGCTCAGGAAGGAGACGCGTTCTGTCTCCTAGAGATGAATGTACTTTGGTGCGAAAAGTGCAAAACAACAGCAAAGGACCTTGTGAAGATGCTGGAGGAAACAGGTACAAAAGTATCTATATCCACAGTAAAACGAGTTCTATATCGACATAACCTGAAAGGCCACACAGCAAGGAAGAAGCCACTGCTCCAAAACCGCCATACTTCCAAAGTTGTGGCAAAATGACTTGAGGACAACAAAGTCAAGGTATTGGAGTGGCCATCACAAAGCCCTGACCTCAATCCTATAGAACATCTATTGGCAGAACTGACAAAGTTTGTGCGAGCAAGAAGGCCTATAAACCTTACTCAGTTACACCAGCTATGTCAGGAGGAATGTGCCAAAATTCATCCAACTTATTGTGGGAAGCTTGTGGAAGGCTACCCGAAACATTTGACCTAAGTTAAACAATTTAAAGGCAATGCTACCAAATACTAATTGAGTGTATGTAAACTTCTGACCCACTGGGAATGTGATGAAAGAAATAAAAGCTTAAATAAAACATTCTTTCTACTATTATTCTGACATTTCACATTCTTAAAATAAAGTGGTGTTCCTAGCTGACCTAAGACAGGGAATGGTTACTAGGATTAAATGCTAGGAATTGTGAAAAAGTGAGTTTAAATGTATTTGGCTAAGGTGTATGTAAACTTCCGACTTCAACTGTAAATCCAAAAATGGATGTAGCAACTACAAATTGCTCCTGTCATGACTGGCCTTTGAGGATCAGGTTACAGTAGATCAGCTCTACAGAGATATTTCTCTCCCACAGGTGGGAGTTTTATGGCACCTAGTTTGGGTGTGTGGAATGTCTTTGTGCCTTATGAAGACTTTACAGCCCAAAACTAGAACATCAAATAAATGGATTCTGAGACAATATATTTCATGATCTGAATCCGAATGGGTGGGAATAATGATGTTATTAAAAGTTAAATGAGGACCTTTTAACAAAAACATTGTAACTTGAAGAGTTTTCATAATGTGTATATGATGTTTAGATACTTTACGTTGTGTAGAAAATATCCAAATTAAAGACGATAATACTGTGTTTTTGTGATAAGACTGTGATTTTAGTTGTCTAAATGAGATCATAATAAATTCTAATACCTTGCCTTGTAACTAGTTACGCCCCAGGGAACCCATAGAGCATGTCATGAAGACGGAAACGCCCCCTATTGACCCGAGTGTATAAAGTATGTGAGTTAAGAAAGAACTTACTAGACTAGAAGACCATGCGCTGCAGCCAAGGTCTTCGATTAGTCACGACCCCGAAACACAACACAAGGTTGAAGAAGTCATTTAGCAGACGCTAAAGAAGACAAAGGAGTCTCTTAGCAATCAATGCTATGGTAGAGTAGCTGTCCTAAATACGGTATCTAAGAAGGTGATTTCAAGCAAGACCACTCGGTTATTCTCTTCAAGTCATTGTTTGTCTACACTGCTCTCATTCCCATGCTGGGATCATCTACACGGATGATTAGCCGTCCTGAGAAGTCCACTATTACAGAACAAGTGCAAGGAAACAGACAACTAAGAGAAAGGACATTGTGACATCTTGTGGACAATCAGAGTCTTACACCTGAGGACGAAAAGACCAGGCCATCCAAAGATATCCAACGGAGATATCCATCAGAGACACCCAACAGAGACCTTCAACATGTAAATACATGCATTACACTTCTTACCCAAGGTATTAGGGCTAAACTAAGTCAAATCAAATCAAATCAAATGTATTTATATAGCCCTTCGTACATCAGCTGAAATCTCAAAGTGCTGTACAGAAACCCAGCCTAAAACCCCAAACAGCAAGCAATGCATGTGAAAGAAGCACGGTGGCTAGGAAAAACTACCTAGGAAAAACTCCCTAGAAAGGCAAAAAACATAGGAAGAAACCTAGAGAGGAACCAGGCTATGAGGGGTGGCCAGTCCTCTTCTGACTGCCGGGTGGATATTATAACAGAACATGGTCAAGATGTTAAAATGTTTATAAATGACCAGCATGGTCAAATAATAATAATCATAGTAGATGTCGAGGGTGCAACAAGCACGTCCGGTTAACAGGTCAGGGTTCCATAGCCGCAGGCAGAACAGTTGAAACTGGAGCAGCAGCATGGCCAGGTGGACTGGGGACAGCAAGGAATCATCATGCCAGGTAGTCCTGAGGCATGGTCCTAGGGCTCAGGTCCTCCGAGAGAAAGAAAGAAAGAGAGAAAGAGAGAATTAGAGAGAGCATATTTAAATTCACACAGGACACCGGATAAGACAAGAGAAATACTCCAGATGTAACAGACTGAACCTAGCCCCCCGACACATAAACTACTGCAGCATAAATACTGGAGGTTGAGACAGGAGGGATCAGAAGACACTGTGGCCCCATCCGATGATACCCCCGGACAGGGCCAAACAGGCAGGATATAACCCCACCCACTTTGCCAAAGCACAGCCCCCACACCACTAGAGGGATGTCTACAACCACCAACTTACCGTCCTAAGACAAGGTCGAGTATAGCCCACAAAGATCTCCGCCATGGCACAACCCAAGGGGGGGGCGCCAACCCAGACAGGAAGACCACGTCACCCCTCCCATGGACGGCATGGAAGAACACCAGTAAGCCAGTGACTCAGCCCCTGTAATAGGGTTAGAGGCAGAGAATCCCATTGGAAAGAGGGGAACCGACAAGGCAGAGACAGCAAGGGCGGTTCGTTGCTCCAGCCTTTCCGTTCACCTTCACACTCCTGGGCCAGACTATACTTAATTATAGGACCTACTGAAGAGATAAGTCTTCAGTAAAGACTTAAAGGTTGAGACTGAGTCTGCGTCTCTCACATGGGTAGGCAGACCATTCCATAAAAATGGAGCTCTATAGGAGAAAGCCCTACCTCCAGCCGTTTGCTTAGAAATTCTAGGGACAATTAGGAGGCCTGCGTCTTGTAACCGTAGCGTACGTGTAGGTATGTATGGCAGGACCAAATCGGAAAGATAGGTAGGAGCAAGCCCATGTAATGCTTCGTAGGTTAGCAGTAAAACCTTGAAATCAGCCCTTGCCTTAACAGGAAGCCAGTGTAGGGAGGCTAGCACTGGAGTAATATGATCAAATTCTTGGGTTCTAGTCAGGATTCTAGCAGCCGTATTTATCACTAACTGAAGTTTGTTTAGTGCTTTATCCGGGTAACCGGAAAGTAGAGCATTGCAGTAGTCCAGCCTAGAAGTAACAAAAGCATGGATTAATTTTTCTGCGTCATTTTTGGACAGAAAGTTTCTGATTTTTGCAATGTTACGTAGATGGAAAAAAGCTGTCCTTGAAACAGTCTTGATATGTTCTTCAAAAGAGAGATCAGGGTCCAGAGTAACGCCGAGGTCCTTCACAGTTTTATTTGAGACGACTGTACAACCATCCAGATTAATTGTCAGATTCAACAGAAGATCTCTTTGTTTCTTGGGACCTAGAACAAGCATCTCTGTTTTGTCCGAGTTTAAGAGTAGAAAGTTTACAGCCATCCACTTCCTTATGTCTGAGACACAGCTTCTAGCGAGGGCAATTTTGGGGCTTCACCATGTTTCATTGAAATGTACAGCTGTGTGTCGTCCGCATAGCAGTGAAATTTAACATTATGTTTTCGAATGACATCCCCAAGAGGTAAAATATATAGTGAAAACAATAGTGGTCCTAAAACGGAACCTTGAGGAACACCGAAATTTACAATTGATTGTCAGAGGACAAACCATTCACAGAGACAAAGTGATATCTTTCCGACAGATAAGATCTAAACCAGGCCAGAACTTGTCCATGTAGACCAATTTGGGTTTCCAATCTCTCCAAAAGAATGTGGTGATCGATGGTATCAAAAGCGGCACTAAGATCTAGGAGCACGAGGACAGATGCAGAGCCTCGGTCTGACGTCATTAGAAGGTCATTTACCACCTTCACAAGTGCAGTCTCAGTGCTATGATGGGGTCTAAAACCAGACTGAAGCGTTTTGTATACATTGTTTGTCTTCAGGAAGGCAGTGAGTTGCTGTGCAACAGCTTTTTCAAAATTTTTGAGAGGAATGGAAGATTCGATATAGGCCAATAGTTTTTTATAATTTCTGGGTCAAGATTCGGCTTTTTCAAGAGAGGCTTTATTACTGCCGCTTTTAGTGAGCTTGGTACACATCCGGTGGATAGAGAGCCGTTTATTATGTTCAACATAGGAGGGCCAAGCACAGGAAGCAGCTCTTTCAGTAGTTTAGTTGGAATAGGGTCCAGTATGCAGCTTGAGGGTTTGGAGGCCATGATTATTTTCATCATTGTGTCAAGAGATACAGTACTAAAACACTTTAGTATCTCCCTTGATCCTAGGTCCTGGCAGAGTTGTGCAGACTCAGGACAATGGAGCTTTGGAGGAATACCCAGATTTAAAGAGGAGTCCGTAATTTGCTTTCTAATGATCATGATCTTTTCCTCAAAGAAGTTCATAAATGTATTACTGCTGAAGTGAAAGCCATCATCCATTTGCGAATGCTGCTTTTTAGTTAGCTTTGCGACAGTATCAAAAAGAAATTTCGGATTGTTCTTATTTTCCTCAATTAAGTTGGAAAAATAGGATGATCGAGCAGCAGTGAGGGCTCTTCGATACTGCACGGTACTGTCTTTCCAAGCTAGTCGGAAGACTTCCAGTTTGGTGTGGCACAATTTCCGTTCCAATTTTCTGGAAGCTTGCTTCAGAGCTTGTGTATTTTCTGTATACCAGGGAGCTAGTTTCTTATGACAGATGTTTTTAATTTTTAGGGGTGCAACTGCATCTAGGGTATTGCGCAAGGTTAAATTGAGTTCCTCGGTTAGGTGGTTAACTGATTTTTGTCCTCTGACGTCCTTGGGTAGGCAGAGGGAGTCTGGAAGGGCATCAAGGAATCTTTGGGTTGTCTGAGAATTTATAGCACGACTTTTAATGCTCCTTGGTTGGGGTCTGAGCAGATTATTTGTTGCAATTGCAAACAAAATAAAATGGTGGTCCGATAATCCAGGATTATGAGGAAAAACATTAAGATCCACAACATTTATTCCATGGGACAAAACTAGGTCCAGAGTATGACTGTGGCAGTGAGTAGGTCCAGAGACATGTTGGACAAAACCCACTGAGTCGATGATGGCTCCGAAAGCCTTTTGGAGTGGGTCTGTGGACTTTTCCACGTGAATGTTAAAGTCATCAAAAATTAGAATATTATCTGCTATGACTACAAGATCCGATAAGAATTCAGGGAACTCAGTGAGAAACACTGCATATGGCCCAGGAGGCCTGTAAACAGTAGCTATAAAAAGTGAGTGAGTAGGCTGCATAGATTTCATGACTAGAAGCTCAAAAGACGAAAACGTCATTGTTTTTTTTTTGGTAAATTGAAATTTGCTATCGTAAATGTTAGCAACACCTCCGCCTTTACCGGATGCACGGGGGGTATGGTCACTAGTGTAACCAGGGGGGGAGGCCTCATTTAACACAGTAAATTCATCAGGCTTAAGCCATGTTTCAGTCAGGCCAATCACATCAAGATTATGATCAGTGATTAGTTCATTGACTATAACTGCCTTGGAAGTGAGGGATCTAACATTAAGTAACCCAATTTTGAGATGTGAAGTATCACAGTCTCTTTCAATAATGGCAGGAATGGAGGCGGTCTTTATACTAGTGAGATTACTAAAGCGAACACCGCCATTTTTAATTTTGCCCAACCTAGATCGAGGCATAGACACGGTCTCAATGGGGAAAGCTGAGCTGACTACGCTGACTGTGCTAATGGCAGACTCCACTAAGCTGGCAGGCTGGCTAACAGCCTGCTGCCTGGCCTGCACCGTATTTCATTGTGGAGCTAGAGGAGTTAGAGCCCTGTCTATGTTCGTAGATAAGATGAGAGCACCCCTCCAGCTAGGATGGAGTCCGTCACTCCTCAACAGGCCAGGCTTGGTCTGTTGAGGAGTAAACTAAGCATAGTTTACAAATTTATCCAAGTGTTGCTTTTTCTCTTGCTCTCTCTCTCTTTCTTTAAATCTCCATCTTGTGTAACACGTGTCATACTGTGTTAGTCCGCTAGGGACCTGTTGTCATTGTATTAAGTTCTAATCAATAACCTAGACTGTGTGTATGTGTATCTTATGTCATCATTTAGCTTGTTAGTAAATAAATAATCAACTCAATTTGTGTGGTACGGAATGATTAGTGAAACCCGGGTTTGTGCAGATTTAAAGGATTATGCGAAGTTCAGAATGAGTGTAAGGCGTGGTGGCAGTGAAGTCAGACGCAGGAGAGCAGAACTAGGTAATAGCCGGAGCAGTTTAATTACAAAACCAACGGCATACAGAAATAACCAACATGGGTAAAAAACCCGACGCGCACCAGTAAACAATGTGCACAAGCACTTACAACAAACAATACCACACAAAGACATGGGGGGAACAGAGGGTTAAATACACAACACTTAATGAGGTAAATGAGAACCAGGTGTGTAGGAAAACAAGACAAAACAAATGGAAAATGAACAGTGGATCGACGATGGCTAGAAGACCGTGACGCCGACCACTGAACGTCGCCCGAACAAGACAGTCCCCCCCCCTCCCCGAAGCGCGGCTCCAGCAGCGCGCCGACACTGGCCTCGAGGACGACCCAGAGAGCGAGGTGCAGGACGGAGACGGTGGAACTCCCGTAGCATTGAAGGGTCCAACACATCCTCCCCCGGAACCCAGCATCTCTCCTCCGGACCGTACCCCTCCCAGTCCACGAGGTACTGAAGGCCCCTCGCCCGACGCCTCAAATCCAGTATGGATCGAACGGAGTACGCCGGGGCCCCCTCGATGTCCAGAGGGGGCGGAGGAACCTCACGCACCTCAGACTCCTGGAGCGGGCCAGCCACCACCGGCCTGAGGAGAAACACATGGAACGAGGGGTTAATACGGTAATCGGGGGGAAGCTGTAACCTGTAACTCACCTTGTTCAGTCTCCTCAGGACTTTAAATCGCCCCACAAACCGCGGACCCAGCTTCCGGCAGGGCAGGCGGAGGGGCAGGTTTCGTGTCAAAAGCCAGACCCGGTTCCCCGGTGCGAACACCGGGGCCTCACTGCGGTGACGGTCTGTGCAGGCTTTCTGGCGCAGCACGGCGCGCTGAAGGTGAACATGAGCAGCGTCCCACCGCCAAACGCCGTCCGAACAAGGAGAGGAACCGACTTGTTGGAAGTCATGACAATGAGACTGATATGAGGAAATGATTGACTGCTATGATATCGAGATTCTGGTATATTCTTGAGTTAATTCGGGAAACGGTAACTCATTAAACAAACTTTTCCCGTGGTGCCCCAGGTTACTAATGAGTTAATTGTTAGAATTAAACATAGTTAATTATTCGATAAATAGCATGTCATCTCATTAATGATAGTCCCGTCACGACACCCCTTTTAGTCATTTAAAAGTGCAAGTTTGAGCTTGTGTCTATTAGGCCTATGGATTATTATTTTTTATCAGCATGAATTAGTTTGAGCAATAAAAGCCCCAATTTTATTTTATTCCATAGGCTTGGCTTTGCACTATCCAACTGTTGCAAGAGCTAATTTTTCACTGGCTGTCCACTGGTTTCATAACCAATGATTGATAGGCAGTTTACACTTCTTGAATTCAACCATTATTGGGTTCAAATTTGTTAACAGCCATCCACAACAACCACAATCCGTAAGGCGCAAATAGCTAAATGAGAGAGCAGCAGTGTGATTCACATGAATGCGCTATGTAGATATCAATAATAAGTGATATCCGTATCGCCGTAGACTACACCACTGCTGTCATCCTTACCTCCAAGCGTTTATTCAAATTGGATAATCTTTGGATGCTGACAGCAGTCGCGACATTGGAAGACATAGCTTAGACTGTAGCCTACAAAAGCCTATTCCTGCTCTTTTCCCGTGATCCATCAAACACATTTGGTGTGTCATCATAGTGTCTCTGACTTGTGGTCAGACTCACTCAGATGGAACAAACTTAAACTTGCGCCTTTTTTCAATGCTGAGTTGAATGTCATTAAGAAAACAGAGAATTGTCAAAGATTTTTTTTTCGCAAACATCCTTTCTGAATTTAAAAGTAATCCTTGAAGTAATCATGTAGTTTTTCAAAAGTATCTGTAATCTGATTACAATATTTTTGCTGGTAACGTGACAGATTACAGTTGCCAGTTTTTGTAATCCCTTACATGTAAAAGATTACATGTAATCCATTATCCCCAACCCTGTCCGACATTAAGGTGTATGGTAACACTTCATTTTAAGGGGTTCTTATACAGTTTATCTACTCTAACAAGTATTGTAGTTAATTGTAATAACTCATAGTTACACTGTAATAACATCATGTAACTAGTGGTAACTGCAGTCTGTAATTACAGAGGTGTAACAAGAAATGCTCGTTACCATGCTTGTTACAAATGTAGTTTCTTCTCAGCTGCATCTGATTCAGTAATAACTGTCACAAGGTTGTAATGTCTTGTGGACAGATGTGCTGGGTGTCCAAGATTACAAAGGTGGCGGCTCAATTGGCTTTAATTACCTACCCGTGAAAGCGCTCTCTTCAAAATCTCCACTCATTGTTGTTGCTAACACTTGCCCCAAAACAGTTTACCATCTGGGTTAACTTGGTTGAGTTTACAATAACAGATCAGATATAGGACAACCTCACTGACTGGGATCTACCATATGGGTGTCATCCCCAAAATGTATAATTAATGTGTATGTTATCCATTATGACAACCTGAACCTTCTTGCCCTCCAAGTGAGAGGAAAACCCACAAGTACACCACAGAGTACATGTAATATCTGCATAAGTCGCTTGTAATTACTAGGTGCTACACAGAATGTAGGTAGTTAAAATTAGGTGTAACTTGAAGGCTACTTACTTGTAATTAATGTGTACTTATATAGTACGTTATCCATCATGACTTTCTTTTAAAGCTTCCGGAAGCACCATCGAAGTGAGAAAATAAACACACTAGAACATCACAGAGTACATATAATATCTGCACAAGTACAACGTTAAAAGGTGTTACACAGGATTTAGCTAGTTAAATGGATAAAAAGACGCAGCTGACCTCAATTACAAATCTTATAACAAAAGGTATGAATACTTATGGAAATTATGTATTTATAATATATATATATATATATATATATATTCACTTTGTCATTACGGGGTATTGTGTGTAGATTGATAAGGAAAAAAATATTTCATGCATTTTTGAATAAGGCTGTAACGTAACAAAATGTGGAAAAAGGGTCTGAATACTTTCTGAATGCACTGTATAACTAGCTAGCCCTAGTTAGTTGTTGTGTTATCCAGCTATCAATAATAGTGCTTGTGTTGACACAAGTAGCTAGCTAGCTAGTTAATGTTAACATGCTAGGTGTCTCACGTAATACCCTTAGGGTACAGATACCCTGAGAACAAGGTTCAGGGAAGATAAGACCATTGAGCACAGCTAACATTAGCAAGTGAGTAGCACCATACCATATTTGCCAGCTTTAGGTAGCTAGTTAGATAGTCAAGGTTAGAAAACTAGCTAGCTAGAATACTAACTAATCCCAAAAAACTCAACAGATTGCATGGAAAGTCTATTCTGAAGATGGTAACTAGTTAGTTAGACTTGCTTTCTATGAGAATGACAGCTCTATAACACACATTTTTATGGCAACTGCTCGGCCTCCAACCGCAAGGCACTACAGAGGATAGTGCGAACGGCCCAGTACATCACTGGGGCCAAGCTTCCTGCCATCCAAGACCGTGCCGTTATTTTTTGAAACCACACTGTCGGTTAGGGGCTCGTAAGTAAGCATTTCACCTTAAGGTCTACACCTGTTGTATTCGGTGCATGTGACTAATACAATTTGATTTGATTTGACATTTCTATGTGAATTTGGTCGGGTCACCCAAAAAGTTACAGTACATATTGCAGCTTTAATAGGCTTAGAATTTGGCTAGCACAAATGACTATCTCACAATTTGAACAATACAGTGAGGGTAAAAAGTATTTCATCCCCTGCTGATTTTGTACGTTTGCCCACTGACCAAGAAATTATCAGTCTATAATTTTAATGGTAGGTTTATTTGAACAGTGAGAGACAGAATAGCAACAAAAAAATCCAGAAAAACGCATGTCAAAAATGTTATAAATTGATTTGCATTTTTAATGAGGGCAATAAGTATTTGACCCCTCTGCAAAACATGACTTAGTACTTGGTGGCAAAACCCTTGTTGGCAATCAGAGGTCAGACGTTTCTTGTAGTTGGCCACCAGGTTTGCACACATCTCAGGAGGGATTTTGTCCCAATCCTATTCATAGCAGGACATCCAGATGCATCCAAGGGAAAAATACTTAAAAAAAGGGTTCAGGGTTCTTGTGTCCTTTAAAGACCAATGGAGTTAACAATGTGATTTTCAAGTGGTTTATATATATTTCCACACTATGAGGTGTGAAATAATACTTTAAAATTGTTAAAAGGATGATAATGCCCTTTTAGTGTAAGAGCTGAAAAACTGCCTGATATTTCATGCTGTTTAGATGAGATGGAGTTTTGGCGTGAGGCAAATTAGTTAGAAGACCAATAAGACGGAGTTCCAAATAGGGATGGGTACCGAAACCCGGTATTAAACGGGCTCCGGGGCTAAATTATGAAAGACCGTAGTATCGATATGCTCCGACGTTATCGGTTCTGCTTTCGGTACTGGAGAAATTAAGAAAATTCTTGTCCTATTTATTATTGCTACATAAATGTTATCTTCCACATTATATCTCACCAACCGTTTCTAACTTGTATCATGACGTGGCCCTTTCTAGGTATAGATCGTGGCATCCCTCTCTCTCTCTCTCGTACACCCAGGTTCTGTTATCTCAGGTCGTAAATTCCTGGAGGAGACTCTCTCCTCCTGGCCATGCAGTATATATAGAGAGAGAGTTACACAGTAGAACAAAGGAACTTCTTCTACATCACAAAACTTGAGAACTGAACAATATCCATGTTTTGGAGAATGTGTAAACGGTCGGTGGGGAAGCCAGCTACGAACCGGTCCGTTTTGTTTCATGTTTGTGACCTCATGAAAGACAATACAGTCACATTACCATAACTCTGTTTATACAGGTGCCTCTGTTATGAGGTTTGCATCTAATTATTGTATAAAATAAATGAGTAAAGATGAAACTATTTGTGAAATGACGTAACAGCAACTCGCCCAAACCTCCCCCACTTCTCCTTCACCCAAATCCAGATAGCTGATGTTCTGAAAGAGCTGCAAAATCTGGACCCCTACAAATCAGCCGGGCTAGACAATGTGGACCCTCTCTTTCTAAAATGATCTGCCGAAATTGTTGCAACCCCTATTACTAGCCTGTTCAACCTCTCTTTCGTATCGTCTGAGATTCCCATAGATTGGAAAGCTGTCGCGGTCATCCCCTTCTTCAAAGGGGGAGACACTCTAGACCCAAACTGCTACAGACCTATATCTATTCTACCCTGCCTTTCTAAGGTCTTTGAAAGCCAAGTTAACAAACAGATTACCGACCATTTCAAATCTCACCGTACCTTCTCCGCTATGCAATCTGGTTTCAGAGCTGGTCATGGGTGCACCTCAGCCACGCTCAAGGTCCTAAACGATATCATAACCGCCATCGATAAAGACATTACTGTGCAGCCGTATTCATCGACCTGGCTAAGGCTTTCGACTCTGTCAATCACAACATTCTTATTGGCAGACTCAACAGCCTTGGTTTCTCAAATGATTGCCTCGCTTGGTTCACCAACTACTTCTCCGATAGAGTTCAGTATGTCAAATCGGAGGGCCTGTTGTCCGGACCTCTGACAGTCTCTATGGGGGTGCCACAGGGTTCAATTCTCGGGCCGACTCTCTTCTCTGTATACATCAATGATGTCGCTCTTGCTGCTGGTGATTCTCTGATCCACCTCTACGGAGACGACACCATTCTGTATACCTCTGGCCCTTCGTTGGACACTGTGTTAACTAACCTCCAGGGGAGCTTCAATGCCATACAACTCTCCTTCCGTGGCCTCCAACTGCTCTAAAATGCAAGTAAAACTAAATGCATGCTCTTCAACCGTTCGCTGCCCGCACCTGCCCGCCCATCCAGCATCACTACTCTGGATGGTTCTGACTTAGAATATGTGGACAACTACAAATACCTTGGTGTCTGGTTAGACTGTAAACCCTCCTTCCAGACTCACATTAACCTGTCTGGGCGAGCGTCCCACCCTAGTCAACAGCCAGTGGAATCGCGTCGCACAAAATACAAATACCTCAAAAATGCTATAACTTCAATTTCTCAAACATACGACTATTTTACACCATTTTAAAGACAAGACTCTCGTTAATCTAACCACATTGTCCGATTTCAAAAAGGCTTTACAGCGAAAGCAAAACATTAGATTATGTCAGGAGAGTACCCTGCCAAAAATAATCACACAGCCATTTTCAAAGCAAGCATATATGTCACAAAAACCAAAACCACAGCTAAATGCAGCACTAACCTTTGATGATCTTCATCAGATGACACTCCTAGGACATTATGTTATACAATACATGCATGTTTTGTTCAATCAAGTTCATATTTATATCAAAAAATAGCTTTTTACATTAGCATGTGATGTTCAGAACGAGCATACCCACCGCAAACTTCCGGTGAATTTACTAAATTACTCACGATAAACGTTCACAAAATACATAACAATTATTTTAAGAATTATAGATACAGAACTCCTTTATGCAATCGCGGTGTCAGATTTTAAAATAGCTTTTCGGCGAAAGCACATTTTGCAATATTCTGAGTAGATAGCTCGGCCATCACAGGCTAGCTAATTTGACACCTACCAAGTTTGGTGCTCACTAAACTCAGAATTACTATAAGAAAAATTGGATTACACAAAATCTCCTGCTGTTCTTCGCCCAGAGACAGTAGACACGTCATTCCACTTTCTGGCGCCTTCTGAGAGCCAATGGAAGCCTTAGAAAATATCACGTTACAGCAGAGATGCTGTGTTTTCGATAGAGATGCAACAGAAGGACAACAAATTGTCAGACAGGGCACTTCCTGTATGGAATCTTCTCAGGTTTTGGCCTGCCATTTGAGTTGCCATATGAGTTCTGTTATACTCACAGACACCATTCAAACTGTTTTAGAAACTTTAGAGTGTTTTCTATCCAAATCTACTAATTATATGCATATTCTCGTTTCTGGGCAAGAGTAGTAACCAGTTTAAATCGGGTACGTTTTTTATCCGGCTGTGCAAATACTGCCCCCTAGCCCCAACAGGTTAAACATCTCCAATCCAAAATGAAATCTAGAATCGGCTTCCTATTTCGCAACAAAGCATCCTTCCCTCATGCTGCCAAACATTCCCTCGTAAAACTGACCATCCTACCGATCCTCGACTTCAGCGATGTAATTTACAAAATTGCCTCCAACACTCTACTCAACAAATTGGATGCAGTCTATCACACTGCCATCCGTTTTGTCACCAAAGCCCCATATACTACCCACCACTGCGACCTGTATGCTCTCGTTGGCTGGCCCTCGCTTCATACTCGTCGCCAAACCCACTGGCTCCAGGTCATCTACAAGTCTCTGCTATGTAAAGCCCCGCCTTATCTCAGCTCACTGGTCACCATAGCAGCACCCACCCGTAGCACGCGCTCCAGTATGTATATCTCACTGGTCACCCCCAAAGCCAATTCTTCCTTTGGCCGCCTCTCCTTCCAGTTGTCTGCTGCCAATGACTGAAACAAACTGCAAAAATCTCTGAAGCTGGAGATTCTTACCTCACTCACTAGCTTTAAGCACCAGCTGTCAGAGCAGCTCACAGATCACTGCACCTGTACATAGCTCATCTGTAAATAGCCCATCCAACTACCTCATCCCCATACTGTATGTATTTATTTATCTTGCTCCTTTGCACCCCAGTAGCTCTACTTGCACATTCATCTTCTGCACACCCTATCATTCCAGTGTTTAATTGCTATATTGTAATCACTTCTCCACCATGGCCTATTTATTGCCTTACCTCTCTTATCCTACCTCTCTTATCCTACCTCATTTGCACATGCTGTTTATAGATTTTTCTACTGTATTATTGATTCTATGTTTGTTTATTTCATGTGTAACTCTGTGTTGTTGTATGTGTCGAACTGCTCTTCTTTATCTTGGCCAGGTTGCAGTTGCAAATGAGAACTTGTTCTCAACTAGCCTACCTGTTTAAATAAAGGTGAAATATATATATTTTTTTAAATGCTAGGTTAAACCGTTAATGTGAGAGAATTGTATTCCCTTTAAAGTTGAACTAAGTCATTGGCCCGCCCCCATGAGCACAGACATGATCTGGCTCATGGGACAGCCCTTTTCTACTGTTACGAATAAAACCCTCTCTGAAGAAATCTTCTTCAGACCACGAGTACCTCGATGGACACCGAGGGGGCAAAGGTTTGAGTAGAGACCACAAAAACCTCAGTTTAAGCTAAGGTTGTAATGGTTGTTGAACTCCTAACCATACCACGTGGAGCATTGGCTACACGACGGGAAATGTTTAAACTGTGAAACTATCGATCCTGACAGAATAAGAGCAAATCTTAGATACTAATTACTAGTCTGCAGCTAGAAATTATGTCAACCTGGGATGCGAAGACCAACAACTGCCGAAACTATTCTAATGAGAACATTTCTGAATGGTACTCTGAAGTATCCATTCTAACGACGAAAGACTTCAGGGAAGCAGAAAGAGAGACGCTCGGACGAACTCTCCGACAGAAAGACGGACGATTCCAACAGAGATCATGATGACACACCGAGCGTAAATATATATTGATTGTAATTATTCCCGAATGAGTGAGCGTTCATGTGCAAAGGATTAGCATTTCAATTAATATAATTATCAACTCTGTAGTGACTCCTTTTTGTCTTTCCCACCCTTCTCAGTCCACACTCACTTCCCTTTGTCCACCAAGCCGTCATATCGGCTTAGCCCACTAGGGAACCTCCCCTATCCTTTCCTTGTAACCATATCTACTGTTTGTTTGTTTACGCATTTCTGTGATTATTTAGTTAGTTAGTAAATCAATGATTAAGATAAATGGTGTATGGATGATTCATAGTAAAGGCTGGGTTCGTGCAGATAACCAACAATTTGTGACGTTTGGAATGAGACTAACATGAGGTAAAGAATAATTCATTAATTAGAAGACTTAATTGATTGGATATTAAAATATCTGAAGAGTTATGTTAGGAAAATTATAACTTTGTAATCTGAAGATTTTCCTTGGTGCCCCGACTTCCTAGTTAATTACATTTACATGATTAGTTTAATCACGTAATAATAATTACAGAGAATTGATTTGATAAAATAACAGTCTTCACTTTAATGATGCCAAAGACACGACACTTGCAATAAGATGAAGACATTCGTCTATGAGGCATTTTCACTATTCCCAATCCAGAAGAGATCTCTCTCGTGTGGAGCCTGTGTCTCTCACATGCTACAGCACACACACACACCAGAAAGACCCTGCTCTCTCGTGACGATGGCGGAGAGAACAAAACGTTCAAAAGTGTGGTTACACTTCACCAGAGTCGATGCTGACAATGCTCATTGCCACATGTGCAACAAGACTTTTGCTTGTAAGGGCGGAATCGCGAGCAATCTGTCCAAACATCTATCGAAATTGCATCATGTACAGGCATAGAAATGCAGAGTTTTTGACTGCCTAGCTCGTAGTTCATCTCTTGTTACCCGATCTATGTTAGGTATGTATGCTAGCAGCCTGGAGCCCACACATGGTGTTAGCTAAATTATGCGAACATTCGTTCATGATCAAAGTAACCATTAGCCAGCTGATTGTTTAGCTATGGGTGCGTTCATAAATTCAATCACCCATTTAAAGATTTTGCTACTTTTTTGTTAAAGTTGCAGCTACAATGAACCAACCCACTCCTCCCTCTAATACCACTGGTCCAAGCCAAAGACCAGCCCAAAGCCCCTTCACGCTGGCAGCTAGTGGGAGGATGACTGAGGAGGTATTTGTATTTCACGCCACGCGATTCCACTGGCTGTTGACTAGGGTGGGACGCAAGCGTCATTCATGAGTGCCACCTAGCCGTGACAAAGTTCATAGTGAAAGGCCTACACCCCTTTGCAACAGTGGAGTCCAAGGGTTTTAGGTTTTAGGTAACAGTCTGTCAGTATCAAATTAAATCAAATCCAAGTTTATTTGTCACGTACGCCGAATAAAACAGGTGTAGACCTTACAGTGAAATACTTACTTACAGAATCTAACAAACAGTGCAATTTCTAAGTAAAAAAAAGGTATTTGGTGAACAATAGATAAGTAAGGAAATAAAAAACAACAGTAAAAAAGACAGTGAAAAATAACAGTAGCGAGGCTATATACAGTTTTCGAGGCAATAACAGTATCGAGACTATATACAGGCACCGGTTAGTCGGGCTGATTGAGGTAGTATGTACATGTAGGTATGGTTAAAGTGACTATGCATATATGATAAACAGAGAGTAGCAGTAGCGTAAAAGAGGGGTTGGCGGGTGGTGGGTGGCGGGACACAATGCAGATAGTCCGGGTAGCCAGTGTGCGGGGGCACCGGTTAGTCGGGCTGATTGAGGTAGTATGTACATGTAGATATAGTTAAAGTGACTATGCATATATGATAAACAGAGAGTAGCAGCAGCGTAAAAGAGGGGTTGGGGGGGGTCACACAATGGAAATTGTCCGGGTAGCCATTTGATTACCTGTTCAGGAGTCTTATGGCTTAGGGGTAAAAACTGTTGAGAAGCCTTTTGGTCCTAGACTTGGCACTCTGGTACCGCTTGCCATGTGGTAGTAGAGAGAACAGTCTATGACTGGGGTGGCTGGGATCTTTGACAATTTTTAGGGCCTTCCTCTGACATCGCCTGGTATAGAGGTCCTGGATGGCAGGCAGCTTAGTCCGTACTGGGCTACCCTCTGAAGTGCCTTGCAGTCGGAAGCCGAGCAGTTGCCGTACCAGGCAGTGATGCAACCAGTCAGGATGCTCTCGATGTTGCAGCTGAAGAACCTTTTGAGGATCTCAGGACCCATGCCAAATCTTTTCAGTCTCTTGAGGGGGAATAGGCTTTGTCGTGCCCTCTTCACGACTGTCTTGGTGCGTTTGGACCATTCTAGTTTGTTGGTGAAGTGGACACCAAGGAACTTGAAGCTCTCAACCTGCTCCACTACAGCCCCGTCAATGAGAATAGGGGCGTGCTCAGTCCTCCTTTTCCTGTAGTCCACAATCATCTCCTTAGTCTTGGTTACGTTGAGGGATAGGTTGTTATTCTGGCACCACCCAGCCAGGTGTCTGACCTCCTCCCTATCGGCTCTCTCGTTCGTTGTCGGTGATCAACCCTACCAGTATATATTGCGTTGTATTAATTTTTAGGATATAGTAGTATAAAAGGGTTGTATGTTAGTCCCATCACTCCATAATACAAAACACAACAACACAATAATTCCATAATGATAATTCAACACAGGAAAACAATCATTTTTTTTACTGTAGGGAGATGATCAAGGCACTCAACCCCAAATATACCCCAGGAGTTACCTTAGTGACACATTAATTCCTACCTGGTATGGTGTAGAAAAGGCCAATGTGATCACTGAGCTGAAGGACGTGCCAAAGCTGGCCATCACATCAGGCGGGTGGACCAGCCTCTGTCAGCACCACTATCTCACTGTTACAGTGCACTACACAAGCCAGGGCAGTGTAAAACAGAAGGTCCTCCACACCAAGGCAGTGTACAAATCGCAAACTGGCGAAGTAGTGGCAGAGGAGATCTCAGACATTCTGGAAGAGTTTGAGTTAGAGCCGAGCAAGATTGTAGCTGTGACTGTTGATAATGCTGGCAATATGGATGTTGCCATCAAGAGTCTACACATCCTAATAATAGGATGCTTTGCATATTCATTGAATCTGGCAGCTCAGACGATCTACAAAATTATTTCCATTGATAAGTGGGCAGCCCGAATCAGAGCTGGGGTGTGGTTCAAGAGACCATCGATGTCCAAAAAACAGTCTTGAAGGAAAACCAGCAGCTCCTTGGTAAGAAGCCAGTTTAATCTATTAAAGTATTATTTTGAAATTCCCACATTTAACAATTTCATTAAATATTCAAGTGTGATTTGATTTGATACTGACAGACTGTTACCTAAAACCCTTGGACTCCACTGTTGCAAAGGGGTGTAGGCCTTTCACTATGAACTTTGTCACGGCTAGGTGGCACTCATTCAAAGCCCAAAGAGAAGGTGTGGGGGAACCTCTCCAAGCGCTATCAGGATGAGGACATTCAAGCCTTCCTGCATGAGGCCACAGCAATGGACCCCAGATTTAAAGGGAGGCCGGTGAGTGACGCCACCTGGGACGGGCTGAGGAAGGCAACTGTTGAGGGCAATGTGACAGGAGCAACACCAGGGCTGTCAGAGGAGCCGGAGCAGACAGACACAGAGCACCAGCAACAGGAGGAAGAGTCTGAAGGAGAAGGAGAGGAGAGGAAATGGAGGAGACAGTCCCTCCATTGAACAAAACAAGGAGTGCCTTGGAGGAGCTGTTCTCAGAGGAGGACAGGGAGTTGAGGTTGACGATCCAACAGGACACCTTGTCCCTCACCCTCAGCGAGCGTGTTGACCTAGAGGTCTACAAAGGCCTGCCTCCCATCCCCATGGCTGAAGATCCTGTGATGTGTTGGTGGGAGAAGAGAGCTACTCTGCCCCTGCTCACAAACATTGCAACAAGCTACCTTTGTGCTCAAGCCTCCTCCACCTCTAGCGAGAGGGTATTTTTGACTGCAGGGAACACAATAAGCCAGGAGAGGTCCCGACTTCTCCCAGAGAAGACAAATATGTTGATCTTTCTCCAGAAGAACTGCTAAGAACTGTTAGTCCTTCTGCAGCGTACCTGCAGGCGCCACCCGTGTTGCTCTATACCACTGTCTTTTCTTTTGCAGGAAAATATTGTTTATTTAATTTGTTTTACATTTCCATCATCACAACATTAGAGTCTATAATAGTGATTTGTTCAAAACATTACTGTTTCTTTTGCTGTAAATAGTTGTTTATTTTACATTTAAAAAAATAAAGCAATGTTAATTCTGTTCTTAATTAGTTTCGGGGTTTTTTTGTAAAAAATAACAGAAAGAACCGATAAGAATACCGTTAAAGTACCGGACCGATAAGCAGTATCGATAAGAGTAGTAATACCGTTAAAATCTTAACGATACCCATCCCTAGTTCCAAACCTATCTGCCAATAACAGCATATTTTCAGTTTTCCACTCCCAGACAGCAAAATTCTTGATTGAGAAATTGCCTTTGCTAAGAAGCTATTTTGGTTTCTTTTTGACCATTTTAATTGAAAACTATCACAGTAAGGTACTTAACTGTTACCCAGAAATTATTTGATATTGAGATTAAAAAAAACGTCTGCAGTGGACCTTTAAACACGGCTTGTAATCTCTGACTAGCGGTGTTATTGAATGAGGGTGTGGGCGCGGCGTACGCAGCACTGGGAGAGAGATAAAGCTTTGTGGGCTCCCAGACTGCGGTTTAGCAGGGAGTGATGGCAGTGTGCGGATATTGGGTGCAGGGCCAGATCAGACAATGCAGAGGAAAAAGAAAAGTCAAATTAACCTTTGGGAGACCCGGTGATGCAATTTTTGTGAGGTGCAGAGAGGAGAGGGGAGGGGAATGTAGAGAGATTGGAGAGGATGTTCACCTGCCTTAGAGAAAGGAAGTGGATGGTGCGTCCTCCTGATTCTTTTTCCTGTCACAAGGCCACAACCCTCCTGGCAAGAGGGTAAGAAGGTTTTTAATAGATAGTTGTCATGGCGATACCCCAGCTGACACCCTCTCATTGTCCGATCAGAAGCTCATAATAGAGAGGTTCTGCTGCTACAGATTTTAACTACACATTCCTCCCCTTCTCCCTTCTCCTCTTTTCACTTTTCTTTCCCTCCTCCTTTTTTTTTACTTCTTCCCTTGCCTCCGCTTTCCTCCATTTATCTCTTTCCCTCCTCCCTTCCTTTCCTCCTCTCCTCCTCTCCTTCTCTGTTCTCTCTTTTGAAGCATATACCCTGAGAATCAGATAGGTTGGTGGAAGGTCTTACTACATCCACTCATGTGTCCTGTTGATAGTCATCTCAGACATTCTAACAGGCTACATATTTGCCTGTTGCAGTGGAATGTTGATGTCATCCTGATTCCTAGTGATCCATCTCAATCGACAAATTGTTCCTAAACCTTTGTCATTTCACGCAGTCTACAGGGACAAAGTTGAATAAATCATTGCCGATGATATAAAGCATGCTAGTAAGGTCAAATAGTGAAATATAACACCTTGATTTTAAAGAGAGATCAGTGTTACCCTCTCCCTGGGTGCAGTAAAAACAGAGCACAGATGTTTATTGAATCTTAACATATTTTCTACGGCTAACCAAGGTATATTACCAGCATTTTTCTCCTGCAGTGTTCTTTATCAAAACATTTTTCTTTCAGATTTCTGGGGAGGGAAAGGATATCTGGACAGGCTTTCCTGTCTGTATAGATTTTGATATTAATTATATGCCCAAACTATGTGTGAAATCCTGTTGCTCTAGGATAGGATACAGTCGAGCAGCAGTTCACATTGACTCACTGTGTTTGTGATGTGTGCTATAAGATTAAGAGATTTTGGGATTCCCTTTCAAAATAAACCAACCACAGAATGTTGGACTGAGATCCAAGAAGACTAGGAGAAGAAGTAAACAAAATAATAGATAATATTTTGAAGGGAATCCAGCCCTTTAAAACGAGGGAATTTTATTGTTTGTTACTTTAAAGAAACTAGTCCTGAGAATTAGGTGTTGGAGATGCTGGGACAATTTTGTAGTGTGCATTTTAACACCAATAAACCCATATTTTTCTGAAAACTATTTTACCCGTATACATGGATGAACGCTTCTCCCTCTTTGTCACGGATGCCATGGTTGCCCTTAGTTTGAAGATGTCGTCCAGACAGGTGTTTTACAGATTTCTGTGTTCTCTTTTCGAGTCCCTCCGCATTTGCAATCAAATGCCGGAATTTTACCCACCTACTTAGCTATCATACTCTGCTTCCTCCAGAAAGTGGAGAGCCTTAGCAACACTTGTGGAGTTCTTTGTGATATCTTTCAAAAAAGCCACTTTAGAAAGGATGACCTACTGTACACATACTAAGCAGCTCATGTTATAGACAGAAGCGCGCTACATGGCAGACCAATCCGAACTATTATCTCAGCCAATCATGGCTAGCAGGAAGGTTCCTCACTTTTTCTGTGGCTAAACCAACTGGGCTCGTAATTTAACAATTTCATTGGTATTTAGAGATGGCAGACAAGTTTGTTTTTAAGGAAAATTAAAGTTGTTCCAGAATAATAAACGCATTTTGATAAACATTTAAAAATGACGTTCACATACGCCTAGTTTCCTGAAAAGAGTCACATATATTATTGGTGCTTGGTACCCATTGGGCTGTGCAATTATGAAATGCAACGTTGTTTATTTCTCTCTGGTCCTGTTGTTTTTCTCAAACATGCCCTAATGCAGTGCATAGCATTGGTTACCACACTGCATATCAACCATATCATGTTACTGATGTTGAGTTTGTTAATGGCAGCATAATTGACCCACTATCTTTATCTCTCTCACTCTCTCACCCTCTCCAGCTTCGTGCCCATGCAGTGAACATGAATGGTGAGCGAGTGGAGAGCCCCATAGACCTGTACATCTATGTCATAGACATGAACGACAACCGGCCTGAGTTCAAGAACCAGGTCTACAATGGCTCTGTTGACGAGGGCTCCAAGCCAGGTAAACACAGGGATGGATGGATGGAACATTGTCTCTTTCTCACTGACATGGACAGAAGAAAGTTCTTACATAAATCACACTGTAGAGAATAGTGAGTTTTACAGCAGTCTTTGCACATTACTTTGCTGTTCTGCGTGAGAAAAATGGAGCCCGTAGAGAATACCATTCGGAGCGTTTGTGTTGTGTTTTTTTATAGATTGATTCAGTTTCACATTCCACTTGATTTAGCCCAGAGGCATTTGCTCAGATGGAGTGCTTCAGTCCTGCAGTGTGCTCATTTAGCTAGCTCTACTGTTGGCTGCATGGCCATAAAGCTGTGGATGGTGTGGCTGGAGATGATACGGCGATTAAATTTACCACGCTTTAGCTGCAGCTCCACTGACTCATTTGATTTATTCCCTCACAGTGGAGAGAAAGGCTTATGAGCCAGGTCGTATTGCACTAGAGGTGATCTGAAATCTGAAGAGGTGTCCAGGTGCTACGTGCACTTTCATTTTCTCACTAACTCTCTCTTTCGTTCTCCTTTTTCAACCTGAAGCGATTTTAATACAAACTCTGCCACCCCAACACAGACACACACACACGCACACACGCACATGCACAAACACACGTGCACATCACCAATCCTTGGCAGTAGCATGCGTGACATTCAGCCGAACAATAATCATAAAAAAATAGTTTTGGTATTAAGAGCTCCAGTGGTTTCAATGGGAAGCCAATTACAGAGTTGAATTAGTTTTCAAATTAAAGACTCATTTAGGCCCCTAATCCTGTCAGGCACAGAGTAGACGCCCGCACAAAGGGTCCACATTAAGCCCCCTAAGAACACCCCGTAATGAAATTACCCAGGCAATGGGTGACACAGTGTGATTCTCCAGAGATAGAGAGAGATAGAGGGAGAGAGAGAGAGATGGGTGAAAGATTGATAGTCTCCCTAGTTGGAACCAAATGCAAAGCCGCTCTCTGTCTGTCCTTTATCCCTCACTCTGTTCCTCTGCTCTTTCTTCCTTTCCTTTCTCTCTGAGTCCTTTGGAATCAAATTTCTCTCTTCTCTGCCCCATTGACAAATGTTCCTTTGAAATGTAATGGAGTTTGAAATGGTGGCTCGGCTGGAATTATCTCTGGACGGAGCTTGTCACTGGGACGATATCACTATTTCTGATAATAACAATTGGATGGAAATTACTGGTGGAGAGGAGAGGAGGCAGATGGAGAGAGAGAGGGAAAGAGACAGCTGGAGAGAGAAAGAGAGAGAGAGACAGAGACAGAGACGGGGGGGGTCAGGGAGAGGGGGAGGGATGGAGAAATTAGAAAGGAGCAGATACTGGGACAGAGAGAGAGAGGAGTGCAAACAGGGACAGAGAGATAAAGAGAGAGATTGAGAGATCAGTGTGTGCATGAATGTACAGTACCAGTCAAAAGTTTGGACACACCTACTCATTCCAGGGATTTTCTTTATTTTGACCATTTTTTACACGGTAGAATAATAGTGAAGACACCCAAACTATGAATTAACACAAACAATTTATATTTGAGATTCTTCAGAGTAGCCACAGCTTTGCACACTCTTGGCATTCCCTCAACCAGCTTCATGAGGTAGTCACTTGGAATGCATTTCAATTAGCAGCTTCATGAAGAATGCTTTTCCAACATTCTTGAAGGAGTTCCCACATATGCTGAGCACTTGTTGGCTGCTTTTCCTTCACTCTACGGTTTAAAAATAAAGAAAAACTCTTGAATAAGTAGGAGGGTCCAAACTTTTGACTGGTATTTTGTGCTTGTGTACCTGTCCCTGTGTATATATGCCTCATCTGACTGTTGCCTCCTCTTCATCAGGTACGTTTGTGATGCACCTGGCAGCCTTCGATCATGATGACAACACCACGGCCAATGGGATGGTGCGCTACCGAATCCTTTCCCAGACGCCACACAGCCCCATCCCCAACATGTTCACCATCAACAGCGAGACCGGAGACATTGTCACCGTGGCAGCAGGCCTCGACCGCGAGGTCAGTAATCCTGGTAAAGCTGGTGGGATGTGTTCTCACTAAAAAGTAGGGCCCAGAGATTTGCTGTTACGGTCAGAAGAACTCCTGGCCCTCCACATAATGAATGAGGATAATGTAATGTGAAAGTCAAGGTTCATTTCACACAGTGTGTTTGTGTTGTGGTAACAGCAGTGCTGGAACTGCCTCTGGGAACAACCTGGTCTAAGAGCATTTCGTATTATTTTGTATGTAAATTCAAGACACTCGATTTAGTATGAAGCAGTATGTACAGTTGAAGTCGGAAGTTTACATACACTTAGGTTGGAGTCATTAAGAATGATAGACACAGAACTCCTTTATGCAATCGCTGTGTCAGATTTTAAAATAGATTTTCGGCGAAAGCACATTTTTCAATACTCTGAGTACATAGCTCGCCATCACAGCGAGCTATTCAGACACCCGCCAAGTTCGGCGCAAACTAAACTCAGAATTAGTATTAGAAATATTGTATTACCTTTGCTGATCTTCCCAGGACTGCTACTTCCACAAGAAATGTTGTTTTTGTTCGAAATAATCCATAGTTATGTCCAAATACCTCCGTTTTGTTCGTGCGTTCAGGTCACTATCCAAAGGGTAACGCGCGAGCGCATTTCGAGACACAAAAAGTCCAAATGTTCCATTACCGTACTTAAAAGCATGTCAAACGCTGTTTAAAATCAATTTTTATGCTATTTTTTACGTAAAATTGCCATAATATTCCAACCAGACAATAGTGTAATCATTCAAGGAGGAAAAGAAAAAACAGCGTGCTCGCGAGAATGCGCATATCCAATCTCTTTGTCCCCAGGCAGTCCACTCAGAAACTGAGCTACTATACTCTGCCCAGTGACAAGGGAATGCTCAAAACACTTTCTGAAGGCTTTAGACAGCCAATGGAAGCCTTAGAAAGTGCAACGTGACAGCACAGATACTGTAGTTTCGAAAGGGACTAGAAAGAAGAACTACATTTCTCAGATCCTACACTTCCTGGTTGAATTGTTCTCAGGTTTTTGCCTGCCATATAAACTTCAGAGTGTTTTCTATCCAAATCCACTAATAATATGCATATTCTCGTTTCTGGGCAAGAGTAGTAACCAGTTTAAATCGGGTACGTTTTTTCATCCGGCCGTGAAAATACTGCACCCTATCCATATCAGGTTAAAATAATTGTTATGTATTTTGTCAACGTTTATGATGAGTATTTTTGTAAATTCAACAGAAGTTTTTGGTGGGAATACATTTTCTGAACATCAATGCGCCAATGTAAATAGCTGTTTTTGGATATAAATATGAACTTGATTGAACAAAACATACATGTATTATATATCATAATGTCCTAGGAGTGTCATCTGATGAAGATCATCAAAGGGTAGTGTTTCATAATGCTGTGTTTTGGGTTTTATTGACATATATGCTTACTTGGAAAATGGCTGTGTGATTATTTTTGTCTATGTACTCTCCTAACATAATGTAATGTTTTGCTTTCTCTGTAAAGCCTTTTTGAAATCGGACAACGTGGTTGGATTCAGGAGAGGTTTATCTTTCAAATGATGTAAAATAGTCGTATGTTTGAAAAAAATTTATGATTGTATTTTTGAGGTTTTGTATTTCGCGCCATGCGATCCCATTGGCTGTTGGCTAGGGGTTCCGCTGGCGGAACGGGGTTCCGCTAGCGGAACGCCTAGATGTAAAAGGTTTTAACATACACTAACTTGACTGTGCCTTTAAACAGTTTGGAAAATTCCCGAAAATTATGTCATGGCTTTAGAAGCTTCTGATAGGCTAATTGACATCATTTGAGTCAATTGGAGGTGTACCTGTGGATGTATTTCAAGGCCTACCTTCAAACTCAGTGCCTCTTTGCTTGACATCATGGGAAAATCTAAAGAAATCAGCCAAGACCTCTGAAAAAAGACCTCCACAAGTTTGGTTCATCCTTGGGAGCAATTTCCAAATGCCTGAAGGTACCACGTTCATCTGTACAAACAGTAGTTCGCAAGTATAAACACCATGGGACCACTCAGCCGTCATACCGCTCAGGAAGGAGACGCGTTCTTTCTCCTAGAGATGAATGTTCTTTGGTGTGAAAAGTGCAAATCAATCCCAGAACAACAGCAAAGGACCTTGTGAAGATGCTGGAGAAAACAGGTGCAAAAGTATCTGTATCCACAGTAAAACGAGTTCTATATCGACATAACCTGAAAGGCCGCTCAGCAAGGAAGAAGCCACTGCTCCAAAACCGACATAAAAAGCCAGACTACAGTTTACATCTGCACATGGGGACGAAGATCGTACTTTTTAGAAATGTCCACTGGTCTTGTCACGTTCGTCGTAGGAATTGGACCAAAATGCAGCGGGAATGTGTATGCTCATCTTCTTTTATTTAGAAGAAAACCAAAATAAACACTTAATAGAAAACAACGACGAAAAACAGTCCTGTGAGGCACACAGCTACACACACGGAAAAACGACCCACAAAAACCCATCAAAAACACCCCTACTAAATAGGACCTTCAATTAGAGGCAACGAGGAACAGCTGCCTCCAATTGAAGGTCAACCCAATAAACTAAACATAGAAATAGAAAAACTAGAACGAACATAGAAATATACTAACATAGAACATAAACAAACAAAAAACGAAACACATAAAACAAACACCCCCTGCCATGCCCTGACCAAACTACAATAACAAACAACCCCTTTTACTGGTCAGGACGTGACAGGTCTGATGAAACAAAAATAGAACTGTTTGGCCATAATGACCATTGTTATGTTTGGAGGAAAAAGGGGGAGGCTTGGAAGTCGAAGAACACCATCCCAACCGTGAAGCACGGGGGTGGCAGCATCATGTTGTGGGGGTTCTTTGCTGCAGGAGGGACTGGTGCACTTCACAAAATAGATGGCTACATGAGGTAGGAAAATTATGTGGATATATTGAAGCAACATCTCAAGACATCAGTCAGGAAGTTAAAGCTTGGTCGCAAATGGGTCTTCCAAATGCACAATGACCCCAAGCATACTTCCAAAGTTGTGGCAAAATGGCCTCAGGACAACAAAGTCAAGGTATTGGAGTGGTCATCACAAAGCCCTGACCTCAATTATCTAGAAAATGTGTGGGCAGAACTGAAAAAGTGTGTGCGAGCAAGGAGGCCTACAAACCTGACTCAGTTACACAAGCTCTGTCAGGAGAAATGGGCCTAAATTCACCCAACTTATTTTGGGAAGCTTATGGAAGGCTACCCTAAATGTTTGACCCAAGTTAAACAATTTAAAGGAAATGCTACCAAATACTGATTGAGTGTATGTAAACTTCTGACCCACTGGGAATGTGATGAAAGAAATAAAAGCTTAAATAAATTATTCTCTCTACTATCTGACATTTCACATTCTTAAAATAAATTGGTGATTTACATTTTAGCAGACACTCTTATCCAGAGCGACTTACAGTAGTGAATGCATATATTTTTCTCCGTACTGGTCCCCCATGGGAATCGAACCCACAACTCTGGTGTTGCAAACACCATGCTCTACCAACTGAGCCACACGGGATCCTGACTGACCTAAGACAAGGAATTTTTACTAGGATTAAATATCAGGAATTGTGGAAAAACTGAGTTTAAATGTATTTGGCTAAGGTGTATGTAAACTTCCGACTTCAACTGTACATTAATTTTGAGTTGCACCCCTTTTGGCCCTCAGAACAGCCGCAATTCATTGGGGCACGGACTAGAAGGTGTCAAAAGCGTTCCACAGGGATGCTGGCCCATGTTGACTCCAAAGCTTCCCACAGTTGTGTCAAGTTGGCTGGAAGCCCATTGGATGGTGGATCATTCTAGATACACACAGGAAATTGTTGAGTGTGAAAAACCCAGCATCATTGCATTTCTTGACACACTCAAACCAGTGTGCCTGGCACTTTCTACCATACCCCATTCAAAGGCAGTTAAATATTTTGTCTTGCCCATTGACCCTATAAATGGCACACATACACAATCCATGTCTCAATTGTTTCTCTTCATCTACACTGATTGAAGTGGATTTAACGGTTGACATCAATAAGGAATCATAGCTTTCACCAGGATTCTCCTGGTCAGTCTATGTCAGTGTATATTTGCATTTTATTTTTCAACTCACATAAGTCAGTCTTTGAGTCTTCAACTGTGTGTGGCTGTAGGTGGTCTGTCATGGGTGTCTGTCACTCCACGTCACGCTCTGCCCAGCATTCTCCAAGCCGTCCCCCTGAGGTCACCTTGTTTATGGAGCTGTCACGTTATGACAACATCCTAACATCTTTGTTTACGTGACACGGATGTGCCTGTGACAACACCGTCAACGCCGTAAAGGGAATCTCTCTGCTGCATCACCTGATCCACCTGTCACTGCTGACAGACCTATTAACAACACGTCAATGGAGCCTTCCGGTGTGTGTTTTAATGTCACATGCACAAGTACAGTGAAATGCCTTTCTTGCAAACTCAAAATCCAACAATGAATAATTACGAGTGTAATACTGGAAAAACACACGAGAAAAAAGAAGATATATGAAGAACACAATAAGTAAGTAAACATACTATATACATGGTCAGTTCCAATACCAGATCTACAATGTGCAGGGATACTGAAGTGATGGAGGTAGATATGTATTGGGGTAAGGTGACTAGGCATCATGATATAAGATAAACAGAGTAGCAGCAGCTTGTATGTGAATGGGTGTGCATGTGTGTAGAGTCAGTATAAATGTATGTGCATATTATGTGTGAATGAGCAGATGATGGACAGTGCAAAAATAAAATAAAAGGTCAATAAAGATACAAGGTGAACTCAGATAGTCTGTGTATTTATTTTGTTAGTTATTTATCAGTCTTATTGCTTGTGGATAGAAGCTGTTCAAGAGCTTGTTGGTGCCAGACTTGATGCGCCGGTACCGCTTGCCGTGCTGAAGCAGAGAGAATAGTCTATGGCTTGGGTGCCTGGAGTCGTTAACCTCCCTGGGCAAGTCCCACCTAGTCAACAGCCAGTGGAATCACGTGACGCAAAATACAAATAACTCATAAATGCTATAACTTCAATTTCTCAAACATATGACTATTTTACACCATTTTATAGATACACTTCTCCTGAATCAAACCACGTTGTCCGATTTCAAAAAGGCTTTACAGCGAAAGCAAAACATTAGATTATGTTAGGAGAGTCCATCGACAAAAACAACCACACAGCCATTTTCCTAGCAACTAGCATGCATCACAAATACCCAAAACACAGCTAAATGCAGCACTAACCTTTGACGATCTTCATCAGATGACACTCCTAGGACATCATGTTACATAATACATGCATTTTTTGTTCGATAAAGTTCATATTTATATATAAAAACAGCATTTTACATCGGCGCGTGACGTTCAGAAAATATTTTCCCTCAAATACTGCTGGTGAATCAGCGCCACAATTTACAAAAATACTTGTCATAAACATTGATATAAAATTAAACTGTCATTCAAAGAATTATAGATGAACATCTCCTTTATGCAAACGCTATGAAAGATTTCAAAAAAGCTTCACGAGGAAAGCACTCTTTGCAATAATCTGAGTACTGAGCTCAGAAAAATACACTAGGCTATACAGGTAGCCGCCATCTTGGGGACATCTAAAATCATACATTGCATTAGAAATATTCCCTTACCTTTGATCATCTTCATCAGAAGGCACTTCCAGGAATCCCAGGTCCACAACAAATGTTGTTTTGTTCGATAAAGTCCATAATTTATGTCCAAATAACTCCTTGTTATTCGTGCGTCCAGTAAGCTACTCCAAGTGTAGAAAGCGCGTGGACGATGTCGCGACGAAAAGTACAGAAAAGTTGTATTTAAGTTCGTTCAAACATGTCAAACGTTGTAAAACACAATCTTTAAAGCCTTCAGAACATGAAGATTCAATAATATTTCAACCGGACGGTTCCTGTGTCTTGAAAAAGGTTTTGGAACGGGAGGATCCTCCCTCGTGAACGCGCCCCAAGAAGTGATGTCACCCCCTGCCTCAACAACTTCCCCTCCTTGTCATTCGGGCTTTGTTCATCGTAGAAGCTTCAAACAACTTTGTAAAGACTGTCGACATCTAGTGGAAGCCGTAGGAAGTGCACAATTATTACTACGTCACCGTGTATTCAATAGGAAACGACTTGAAGAGAGCCCATGCATCCAGATTTCCACTTCCTGGTAGGATTTCTCTCAGGTTTTTGCTTGCCATATGAGTTATGTTATACTCACAGACACCATACAAACGGTTTTAGAAACTTCAGAGTGTTTTCTATCCAAATCTACTAATAATATGCATATCCTAGCTTCTGATTTTGAGTAGGAGGCAGTTAAATATGGGCACATATTTTTTCCGAAATTGTCAATACTGCCCCCTAGCCCCAACAGGTTAACCTGTTGGCTATAGCCGTTACACTAGCGGAATGCCTAGCCAACATCCAATGGAACAGCAGGGCGCGAAATACAAAACATAAAAAATCTAATAATTTCAATTTCTCAAACATATGACTATTTTACACCATTTTAAAGATACACTTCTCCTTAATGTAACCACATTGTCCAATTTCAAAAGGCTTTACAGCGAAAGCAAAACATTAGATTATGTTAGGAGAGTACATTGAAAAATGTACTCTCACAGCCATTTTCCAAGCAAGGAGATATGTCACAAAAACCCAAAACACAGCTAAATGAAGCACTAACCTTTGACGATCTTCATCAGTTGACACTCCTAGGACATCATGTTACACAATACATATATGTTTTATTTGATAAAGTTCATATTTATATCCAAAAACAGCATTTTACATTGGCGCATGATGTTCAGAAAATGTATTCCCACCAAAACCCCCGGTGAATGTGCACATCAATTTACAAAAATACTCATCATAAACATTGACAAAATACATAACAATTATTTTAAGAATTATAGACACAGTACTCCTTTATGCAACCGCTGTGTCAGATTTTAAAATAGCTTTTCAGCAAAAGCACATTTTTCAATATTCTGAGTACATAGCTCGCCATTAAAGCAAGCTATACAGACACCCGCCAAGTTCTGGGGTCACCTAAACTCAGAATTAGTATTATAAATATTCTCTTACCTTTGCTGATCTTCGTCAGAATGCACTCCCAGGACTGCTACTTCCACAAGAAATGTGGTTTTTGTTCGAAATAATCCATATTTATGTCCAAATACCTCTGTTTTGTTCATGCGTTCAGGTCACTATCCAAAGGCATAACGCGCGAGCGCAATTCGAGACAAGAAAAGTCAAAATGTTCCATTACCGTTCTTAGAAGCATGTCAAACGTTGTTTACGATCAATCTTTATGGTATTTTTAACATAAAAATGCGATAATATTCCAACCGGACAATAGCATATTCATTCAAGAAGAAAAATAAGGAAAGGCGCGCTCACGGGATCGCGCTTTACCAATCCCTTTGTCCCCAGGCAGTCCACTCATTGACTGAGCTCCTTTTCTCTGCCCGGTTACAGGAGACGGATGAAAAAACTTTCTGAAGGCTTTTGACAGCCAATTGAAGCCTTAGGAAGTGCAACGTGACCCCACAGACACTGTAGTTTTGATTGGGATTAGAAAGAAGAACTACAATTCTCAGATCTCCACTTCCTGGTTGAATTTTTCTCAGATCTTTGCCTGCCATATGAGTTCTGTTATACTCACAGACACCATCCAAACAGTTTTAGAAACTTCAGAGTGTTTTCTATCCAAATCTACTAATAATATGCATATTGTAGTTTCTGGGCCAGAGTAGTAACCAGTTTAATTTGGGTACGTTTTTCATCCGGCCGTGAAAATACTGCCCACTATAGCGAAGAGGTTTTTTAATTAGAAGACTAATTGATCAGATATTAAAATATGTGAAGAGTTATATTAGGAAAATTATAACTTTGTAATCTGAAGATTTTCCTTGGTGCCCCGACTTCCTAGTTAATTACATTTACATGATTAGTTTAATCACGTAATAATAATTACAGAGAATTGATTTGATAAAATAACAGTCTTCACTTTAATGATGCCAAAGACACGACAATCACATTTACATAACAACTCAGACCATTTACTCAGTACTTTGTTGGAGCATCTTCGTCAGCGATTACAGCACGAGTCTTCTTGGGTATGACGCTACAAGCTTGGCACACCTTTATTTGGGGAGTTTTTCCCATTCTTCTCTGCAGATCCTCTCAAGCTCTGTCAGATTGGGTGGGGAGCGTTGCTGCACAGCTATTTTAAGATCTCTCTAGAGATGTTCGATCGGGTTCAAGTCCGGGCTCTGGCTTCTGTCTGGCCACTCTACCATAAAAGCCTGATTAGTGGAGTGCTGCAGAGATGGTTGTCCTTCTGGAAGGTTCTCCCATCACCACAGAGAAACTCTGGAGCTCTGTCAGAGTGACCATCGGGTTCTTGGTCACCTCCCTAATTGCGCGGTTTGGCCAGGCAGCCAGCTCTAGGAAGAGTCTTGGTGGTTCCAAACTTCTTCCATTTAAGAAGGATGGAGGCCACTGTGTTCTTGTGGACCTTCAATGCTGCAGAAATGTGTTGGTACCCTTCCCCTTCATTTTTGTTGGTGACACTTATATTTAGATCATTTGCAGCTGTCTATGTAAAGTGTGCAAGTTTGAGCATATCTACGTAGTCCTATATGGAGAAAAATAATGTATCAGCACAAATTAAATTGATCAATAAAAGCCCCACTCATGGTCTACCTAAATTAAACTTGTTTTTGAGTGTATGGAACACAATACCACAGAGGAGTTTAGAAGGGAGCTCCTATACAGCTGTTGCAAGAGAACATTTTTCACTGGCTGTGCACTGGTTGCAAAAACAATGATTGATAGGCATCTTAAACTTTTTAAATTCAACCGTTATTGGGTTAAAATATACATATACATTTGTGAACAGCCATCCACAACAACCACAATCTGTAAGACCCAAATAGCTAAATGAGAGAGCAGCAGTGTGACTCACATCAATGCGCTATGTAGATAAGTGACATCCGTATCGCCTGTAGGCTACACCACTGCTGTCGTCCTTACCTCCAAGCCTTTATTCAAGTTGGATAATCTTTGGATGCCAACAGCAGTCGCGACATTGGAAGACATAGCTTGGACTTTAGCCTATAAAAGCCTATTCCTGTTTTAGAAAATACTACATAATACACTGCAGTTGAGGAACAATGGGAAAGTTAATCTGCTTTAAAACTTGATAAACTTGTAACCCCACGTTTGAGAAAATGGCCTGTGAATGTTTTGGTACACCTACTGGAGAGCTCTTCTTTGTCTACACCTATTCAGCATCATTCACACCCATTTCTTTAAGGATTCGCTTGTGAGGCCATGTGCTAAACAGAGTGTGTAAGATTTCAAGACTAAAAGTGGTGAAAGTATTACTAAAAAGTAGTAGAATACAGAATGTGTAAACGGCAGAGTGAAATGGTTACTTACATAGAGGAGTCTTTTGTTTAGACGTGTAGCTAGCTAGCTAGCTAATCCCAAACCATACTACCATGCACTATGCACGAATCTGCAGGTAGCTAAAGCTAACCAACTAATTTCAATGTTAGCTAGCTAGCTAACAATAGGCTATAACTAGCAATGCAAATTACTTTGTGAGATACAAATAATATTACTACACAGATCATACACATAACATTAGCTAGCAAGCCAGCCAGCTAACGTTAGCTAGCTAGCTAACAGTATGCTTTAACTTGCAATGAAAGCGACTTTCTGACAAAATAAGAAATGTCTAATATCGGAAATTGTAGCTAGACTTTTACCTGTATACATGGATTAACACTTCTCCCTCACTGTCATGAAGGCCATGGTTGCCCTTAATTTGCAGATTTCATCCGGAGACAGGTGTTTTATACAACAGCCTTCTGTATTCTCTTTTCAACTCCCTCCGCATTTGCAATCATATTCTGCTTCCACCGGGCATTCCACTGATTTCAAAACTCGGTCAAATTATTCAGTGACAACAACATTGTTGATTGCTGTTTCTTCCCCATCACTGTCATCAAGTTCAATGAAAATGTTTTTACCTAAATCAGGGATTTCCTCATCTATTAATTTTCAAAGTCAGAGAGAATCAGCATGGCACGATCGTCCTCCAGAAACTTGTCCATCACAACTTTTCCCCACTGATCTTTGTCGATAGCACCTGTTAAATTCAGGGCATCAATGTTGAGAGTAGTAGTAACAGTTTTGCAGTTCTTAATGATATCTTTCAAAAAAGCTGTGGTAGCAAGGATTATCTACACATATTGAGCAGCTCATGTTATAGACAGAAGCAAGTTACATGGCAGACCAATCAAACTTGTCATTGTTTTTATGAACAAGTATAAACACAAAAATGGCAGGCTGCATGACATCAACATCCTGGGGGACCAAAATAGCATAACTGGTGCATTTTAACACCAATAAACCCATATTTTTCTGAAAATGTAACTAGCTAGACTCCCCCACCCGTATACATGGATGAACGCTTCTCCCTCTCTGTCACGGATGCCTTAGTTTGAAGATGTAATCCAGACAAGTGTTTCATACAACAGCCTTCTGTGTTCTCTTTCAGACTGAATTTTGTCCATCTATCATACTCTGCTCCCACCGGGCGTTCCACTGATTTCAAAACTCGGT
The DNA here is from genome assembly GCF_901001165.1 of Salmo trutta. Taxonomy (NCBI): domain Eukaryota; kingdom Metazoa; phylum Chordata; class Actinopteri; order Salmoniformes; family Salmonidae; genus Salmo; species Salmo trutta. The sequence goes on from NC_042986.1 coordinate 26,606,190, forward strand.
CCTCCAGAAAGTGGAGAGCCTTAGCAACACTTGTGCAGTTCTTCGTGGTATCTTTCAAAAAAGCCACTTTAGAAAGGATGACCTACTGTACACATACTAAGCAGCTCATGTTATAGACAGAAGCGTGCTACATGGCAGTCCAATCCGAACCCATCTCTCGGCATGTGCAGCCCAACCATTATCTCAGCCAATCGGGAAGGTTTTTACATGGCTAAACCAACTAGACTCGTAATTTAACAATTGTATTCGTATTTACAGATGGCATACAAGTTTGCTATTAAGGCACATGAAAGTTTACATAGTTTACATTTCTGCCCCCCAAAAATGTTTAGTGACTTGCGACATACGCCTAGCTTCCTGGAACAGGTCACAATTACTAACTTGCTAGCTAAGTGGCTAGATGTCAAGATAAAGCTTCTTGGTTACAGCAGAGACATTCAATCCCCTCCTTCATCAAGATCCCTATTGACTTAATAGTTTTGTTCGTCAAATAAAAATAATATCTAGTAATACCATATACCCCGGTATGGTACAGAGATGGTGTCACGGTATGACAACCTGGATACCACCCAACCCTAGTGTATGTGTGTGTGTGGGGGGGGGGGGGAGACAACACCCTTGACACCTATCAAACATATACAAACACACAGTGAAGTATAGAGAGAAGGAAGAGAAAGAGAGGCAGAGGAAAGCATGTTTGGTCACAGAAAAGACTGAAGGAGGAAGAAAAGATGATGAGAGACATTGAAAGAGAAAATAAAGTAATGGAGGAATGACAGATAATATAGTGATACGGAGAGGTAACAATATGACAGACACACAAGGAAGGGAGGGAGGCAGGGAGGGAGGGAAGGAGGGAGGGAGGGATGGATGGAGGGATAGAAAATAAGAGGTAATTTGATGGAGACAGAGGAAAACATTTTAGCTGAACCGCTGCTTGCTGTTCCAGCTCTGTCTTATCTGGAGACTGCTTATCTGACCTGACTCATTCCCAATGTTGGGTTAAAGCTAACACACACACACACACACACACACACACACACACACACACACACACACACACACACACACACACAAACACACACACTGTAAATAAGATCACACTGAAATGCACACAACATTCTCTCTTTCTTTTGCACAAACACACAATATCTCTGTTGAAGCACACAAATGTATGTACGCCAGAAAGTTTCCTCCATCACTCCCATAGAGAACAGATAAAAAAGCCCTTACCCTTGCAGAAATCTGAGTGCATAAAACATAAATATAAATACTTAACAGACCAGGAGGGAGAGAGAGAGAGAGAAAGTGGTACTGCCGTTGCTGTTACTAGCCCAGTTTTCAGAGTTAGGCTAGAGTCCCATAAGGTCTCTCTTTCTGCCTCTCCTCAAGAGAGACTTGCATAAAGCGGGGTTTCTCTAAGAAGCCAGATGTCTAAGTGTGCCCCCTCTCACCCCTCTTTCATCTATCGCTTTCTCCCCTGACTCCTCTCTCCTACAACACACATGCCTTTCAACACTTTCTCTTCTTCCTCAATCTTTATACTGCTCTTCTTATCCTTAGCTGTCGCTTTCCTTCTTGATTGTTTTTACCTGTAGACTTCTCAGATACAAGCCTCTGGGCCTTTTCTCTTTCCCTTTGTTTCCCCCTGGTCTATGAAGTGTAGACTCAGTGACAGCAGCTCTGTAGAGTTAGTACATTACAGTACAGTGCAGTGTAGTGTGTAATGGTGAAGTGGTTTAGAGGTTCCGAGGTGCTCTACATAATTATTGACTTGTCTAAGTAGTGGGCCTGGTGTAAACACTGTAGATCACCACTGATGGGGCTGGCAGGCTAGCTAGTGCCCCTAGACAACATGTTAAGAAAATAAAGAGGAAGCATGTGTGTTTATGTGGGAGGGTGTGTGTGTGCATGTATGCATGTGTATGTGCACGCTTGTGTGTCCATGTGGCTGAGCATCTGTGCGTGCATGTGTGGATGTCACTGTGTGTGTGTGTGTGTGGTTATGGAAGGTTGAGAGGCTGCTGCTGAGCTGAGCTGTCTAATCCTCCTGATTTGGAGTCACAGTCTAATTGGGATATTTACTCAGTAATTAGCAGGTGAGGGAGACACTGGGAGTGTAATTGGGAATTCCAGGGAAGAGACATATTATCCTGACAGGTCCCGTCCCCCCTGTCTGTCTGTCTGTCTGTCTGTCTGTCTGTCTGTCTGTCTGTCTGTCTGTCTGTCTGTCTGTCTGTCTGTCTGTCTGTCTGTCTGTCTGTCTGTCTGTCTGTCTGTCTGTCTGTCTGTCTGTCTGTCTGTCTGTCTGTCTGTCTGTCTGTCTGTCTGTCTGTCTGTCTGTCTGTCTGTCTGTCTGCCTGCCTGCCTGCCTGCCTGCCTGCTGTCTGTAGCCCATTAACAGCAGTCTGGTACAGGTGGAAGAGAGGGAGGGACACACACACACACACACATACACACAAACAAACAAACACTTTTCACAAAAACACATGTACATACCGTTATAATCAAATCTCTTTGAATATTTCAGCATTCTAAGGGTTGGTTGCAGCACCATGGACAGCTCAGCAGAGTGGCACAGCTGTTGTGGTTTCCCGTGGTCCTATACAAACTACATGACCAAAAGTATGCAGACAACTGCTCGTAAAACATCTCATTCCAAAATTATGGGCACTAATATGGAGTTGGTCCCCTCTTTGCTGCTATAACTTCTGGGAAGGCTTTCCACTGGAAGTTGGAACATTGCTGCGGGGACTTGCTTCTTTTCAGTGATTAGGCCTGGCTCGCAGTCGGCATTCCAATTCATCCCAAAGGTGTTTGATGGGGTTGAGGTCAGAGCTCTGTGCAGGCCAGTCAAGTTCTTCCACACCGATCTTGACAAACCATTTCTGTACGGACCTTTCTTTGTGCAGAGGGACATTGTCATGCTGAAACAGAAAAGGGCCTTCCCCAAACTGTTGCCACAAAGTTGGAAGCACAAAATTGTCTAGAATGTCATTGTATGCTGTAGCGTAAAGATTTCCCTTCACTGGAACTAAGGGGCCTAACCCGAACCATGAAAAATTATTCCTCCTCCACCATGTCTAATCACTCTGACATCAATGCAAATGTAATTGAAAAGGAGTGCCCATTAGCTCATGGTGTACAACATTTCTATAGGCTATGCAATTGCATGAGAAAACAGTTTTGATGGCCTCTATTAAAAAGAGGAGAATCCCATAAGCTATCTATAGGCTGGGCCTGCTATATTTATTTATCAACTTTCCTAATATTAAGCACATTGCTTTGCTTTACAACATGAGTATAGCCTACTTGGCTGGCATGAAAATGAACCATGGGAAAAGCGTACTCCATTCGCTATTTAAGTCCATAGATTACATGTATTTTTTCCCCATGCCCCTGTTCCGAGACAGGTGTATGATAATGGTCCATTTTAAGTCAAAACAAATATATATTATTTAGTATATATAAAGATAACATTAAATTAAGAATAGTCTGATGGGGCCTCCCGAGTGGCGCAGCTGTCTAAGGCACTGCATCTCAGTGTTGCGGCATCACTACAGCCTGGGCCACTGTAGGCTAATTTCGGTCATCAGTTGAACGGTGTTCCCCGCCCTGTGCAACTAGGTCCTGGACTTCCTGACAGGGCACCCCCAGGTGGTGAAGATAGGAAACAACACCTTCACTACGCTGATCCTCAACACAGGGGCCCCACAAAGGTGTGTGCTCAGCCCCCTCCTGTACTCCCTATTCATTCATGACTGTGTGGCCACGCATGCCTCCAACTCAATCATCAAATTTACAAGCGACACAACAGTTGTAGGCCTGATTATCAACAATAACGAGACAGCCTACAGGGAGGAGGTGAGGGCTCTGGCAGAATGGTGCCAGGAAAATAACCTCTCCCTCAACGTCAACAAAACGAAGGATTTGGACTTGATAGTGGACTTCACGAGACAACAGAGAGCGCACGCTCTATATTGATATATCCATATCAACGGGATCGCAGTGGAGAAGGTGAAAGCTTCAAGTTCCTCGGCGTACACATCAATGACAATCATAAACGGTCCACCCACACAGATGGTGGTGAAACAGCACCTCTTCAACCTCAGGAGGCTGAAGAAATTAGGCTTGGCCCCTAAGACCCTCACAAACTTTTACATATGTACAATTTAGATGTATCACAGCCCGGTACGGCAACTGCACCACCGCAACCTGTTCACCACGCTATCATCCAGAAGGCGAGGTCAGTACAGGTCTGGGACCAAAAGACTGAAAAACAGCTTCTATATCAAGGCCATCAGATTGTTAAATAGCCATCACTCACAACTGCGACCTGGCTGCTGCCCTATGTACATAGACATGGAATCACTGGTCACTTTAAATGGAACTGGTCACTTTAAAGTGACACACCGCCCCAGACCATGACGGTTCCTCCATCTCCAAATCGATCCTGCTCCAGAGTACAGGCCTCGGTGTAACGCTTATTCCTTCGACGATAAACACGAATCCGACCATCCCCCCTGGTGAGACAAAACCGCGACTCGTCAGTGAAGAGCACTTTTTGCCAGTCCTGTCTGGTCCAGCGACGGTGGGTTTGTGCCCATAGGTGACATTGTTGCCAGTGATGTCTGGTGAGGACCTGCCTTACAACAGGCCTACTACAAGCCCTCAGTCCAGCCTCTCTCAGCCTATTGCGGACAGTCTGAGCACTGATGGAGGGATTGTGCGTTCCTGGTGTAACTCGGGCCGTTGTTGTTGCCATCCGGTACCTGTCCCGCAGGTGTGATGTTCGAATGTACCGATTCTGCGCAGGTGTTGTTACACGTGGTCTGCCACTGCGAGGACAATCAGCTGTCCGTCCTGTCTCCCTGTAGCACTGTCTTAGGCGTCTCACAGTACGGACATAGCAATTTATTGCCCTGGCCACATCTGCAGTCCTCATGCCTCTTGCAGCATGCCTAAGGCACGTTCACACAGATGAGCAGGGACCCTGGGCATCTTTCTTTTGGTGTTTTTCAGAGTCAGTAGAAAGACCTCTTTAGTGTCCTACGTTTTCATAACTGTGACCTTAATTGCCTAACGTCTGTAAGCTGTTAGTGTCTTAGCGACCGTTCCACAGGTGCATGTTCATTAATTGTTTATGATTCTTCAGGATAGGGTCTATTTTTCTCAATTTCCGCCTGACTGACATGCCCAAAGTAAACTGCCTGTTAAACTGCCTGTTGCTCAGACCCTGAAGCCAGGATATGCATATAATTGGTATCATTGGAAAACACTTGAGTTTGTAGAAATGTTAATATAATGTAAGAGAGTATAACACAATAGATATGGTAGGAGAAAATCCAAATAAAAACCAACCGGAAATCTTTTTTTTTTGAGAGCACATGCTCTTCCAATGGAACGTTTTGGTAAAAATGTAATCTAGCTCCCGGTATGCAATTCCTAACGAGTTTTGATACAGGGACACAGACTTAGAAATCAGTGTATGCGCACGCAATGAAGAGGACACGCGCCTGCTAATATCGTTTTCCTATTGAACATGCTTCTTTCCGTATGAAATGTTTTAGTTTAATTACATTTTAGGGTATCTGAGGATTAAATAAAAACGTATTTTGACTTGTTTTAACAGTTTAGCAGTAGCTTTTTGGATTCCTTTCTCTGCATGTTGAATGAGTGGATTACTCAAATCGATGGCGCCAACTAAACTGACTTTTTGGGATATAAAGAAGGATTTTATCTAATAAAACGACACGACATGTTGTAGCTGGGACCCTTTGGATGACAAATCAGAGGAAGATTTTCAAAAAGTAAGTGAATATTTAATCACTATTTGTGAATTTATTAAACCTGTGCTGGTGGAAAAATATTTTGATGTGGGGCGCCGTCCTCATACAATCGTATGGAATGCTTTCGCTGTAATGCCTACTGTAAATCGGACATTAACAAGAATTTAAGCTTTTAACCAATATAAGACACTTGTATGTACATAAATGTTTAATATCCATAATCTTTATGATTATTTACTTGAATTGCGCGCTCTCTAGTTTCACCGGAAGTTGTCCCGTTAGCGGGACGCCTAGCCTTAGGTTCATTGAACAAACATGGGGAACAGTGTTTAAACCCTTTACAATGAAGATCTGTGAAGTTATTTGGATTTTTACTAATTATCTTTGAAAGACAGGGTCCTGAAAAAGGGACGTTTATTTTTTGCTGAGTTTATTTATATATTTCTTAATTCTGTTCTTTTACTTTTAGATTTGTGTGTATTGTTGTGTATTGTTAGATATTACTGCACTGTTGGAGATAGGAACACAAGCATTTTGCTACACCCGCAATAACATCTGCTAAATATGTGTATGTGACCAATAAAATTTGATTTGATTTCATTCACTTGTAGCCTACTTCTTAGGTGAAATACCTGTGAAAAGGACCTGATCACGTGACGGGCATTGGCTACATCTGAGAGAGCCATGTGAGTGAGAGGTGCTTTGGAGCACCGCAGACAGGAGAAGGGAATTATAATTAGTTTATTATATTCAACCCAAGGGCACAATGGCCACTTTGGCCACAAAAGGCATGGATTTTTTTAGGGTGCATTATGGCCACACAAGGGGGATGCTGCCGGGAAATTTGAGGCCTGGTGAGGATATTATCAAGTGCTCGTCAAATTGTGAATTAGAGACTGATAAAATGTGTGCAGCTTGCAACTTTTTTCAAATCATCATTGGAGTTCCATCATGCAGCCGTAGAATGTATTAAACATCAAAACATATAGCCCAACGTTTGTATCACAAATAAAGTTGTGATACTCTAAATTAAGCATATAGGAGGATCAGTTTTGTTGTTAACCGCTCAACACAGAATAGCCACGTGTGCACTTTCTTTGAAAACGTTTGAAGAAAATATCCTTTCTATTTTATTAAGCTGTGTTCAATTGTGTTCTTCATTATATCAAATAATTTAAAAGATTGCCACAGAATTCTAAGCAAATCTTGTCTGCTAAATTAACTAGTGTAGCCATATCAGGGCCTAACATAAGGACAACTCAGAGTATGCTATTCTGTCCATCCGAAATAGACTACATTTTCTTCATATCATATTTCTTTAGACCTGTCTAAATATATAATGGATTTATTGTGATGGTGTAGATGGATTACATTACACTTTCTAAAATGGAGATGTTCCAAAGGTCTGCATCAGTGGCTTGTAGGCTATGTGTGGAAGCCAGGAGATGCTAAACGTGTTTATGCTAATTAACGGTCAATTACCGTGAGACCTGCAGTAATTTGCTTGACAATTACCAGCTGACAAAATGTCATGACCGGCACAGCCCTACACACAGCTCCAAGAACAATTTCACCACAGTGTTCCTTTTCAAAGTGCCTGGGCTCCCATTAAGGTGAGTGATGGGGCCCAGGATAGGGGCTAAGGTACAGGTGTAAGGTGTAGAGTAGGAAGAACAGGGGAGGGGATAAACGAATCCCTTTGCTTCTAATTACGTCAGACAGACCAGCCCACACTGGCAAAGCTGTCACCAGGCTCAAGGTTTGTTGCTGAGGAGAGAACTATGGGTGTATGTAAAATGGATTATTGTTTCTGCACAACCTAAAGAAAATTATACATTGACCTCCTTGTACTCATTATGCAATTGTTTATACATTGAGTACACAAAACATTAGGAACAACTTCCTAATATTGAGTTGCACCATCCCCTATTGCCCTGAGAATCGCCTCAATTCGTCAGGACATGGACTCTACAAGGTGTCCAGCGTTCCACAGGGATGCTGGCCGATGTTGACTCCAATGCTTCCCACAGTTGCGTCAAGTTGGCTGGATTTCCTTTGGGTGGTGGACCATTCCACACACAGGAAACCCAGCAGCGTCGCAGTTCTTGTCACACTCAAACTGGTTTGCCTGGCACCTACTACCATACCCCATTCAAAGGCACTTGAATATTTTGTCTTGCTCATTCACCCTGTGAATGGCACACATTTGTCTCACACAATTGTCTCAAGGCTTAAAATGAATTATTTAACCTGTCTCCTTAACTTCCTCTACACTGATTGAAGAGGATTTAACAAGTGACATCAATAAGGGATCATAGATTTCACCTGGATTCACCTGGTCAGTCTATGTCATGGAAAGAGTCCCTAATGTTTTGTACACTCGGTGTAATTGACCATTGAGTGCTTTGTTTGACTCTGTGTATGTTTGATCACTGGTTGCTCTGCTTAACTGTTTATATTCTTCTCTCTGTGTGTTTGTCTTGTAGAAAGTGTCCCAGTACAGCATCATCGTCCAGGCCACGGACATGGAGGGCAACCTAAACTTTGGCCTGTCCAACACGGCCACCGCCATCATCTCTGTCACAGATATCAATGACAATCCACCCGAGCTCACCTCCAGAACTGTGAGTGGAGGGAAGAGAGAGAGGAGAGGAACATGGAGGGGGAGGGAAAGGGGGGGGAGATGGGGAAGGTATGGGAGATGGAGGAGTGGAAGTCAGGGAGAAGGGTAGAAGATGAGAGGGATGAGGAGAGCGGGAGAGGGGAAGGGGTGAAACACAGCCCTTGCATCATCTCAGAGAAAGCACACACACCTGACCTGAGTGAAATAAATGCCCAATCTTCAGCTTTCATCACCCAGAAAACAATAGCAAGTAGACCTACTTATGATAATAGTGGTGATAATGGTTATGAGGATGATCCTTAACATATATAAAAGAAAAGGTCATTCCTGGAGGCACAGGACCAAATCAAAGTAAAGAATGAAGTGTGTGATCAAACGGCATGGAGACTAGCACACATTGCTGCCAACATATCCATACATCTTCTGGTTACCCGGGGAATGTTGATTGTTATAGTTCCCCCAGCAGTGATGAGTACCTCTTAACCAAGCCTGGTCTCAAAAAGTGCATGCACACGCACACACCATAGAGACAGACACACACACAGTCGTACCCTGGAGGCACTATGCTGTCAGACATAGCAAATGTGTGGATGGTGAGGGGAGGGATGCAGGGATAGGGGAGGTGGGGTGGGGCGAGGAGGGGTGGAGGTGGGAGGTGGGGGGAGGCAGGGAGTAGAAGCAGTATTCCTGATAGTTGGGAACTGAGAAAACTCCAAAAGTTATTTGTTATCCAGATGGCTGGAATGGGTAGGATGGCTAAAAGAGTAATGGAGGGTTAGCTGAGAGGAAACAGTAAGTAAGGGGATTTTCTGGCACTAATTTCTACAGCGAGGTGCTTGACACAATGGTGTATAGGGAGCAATGATTCCTTGGCCCAGGGGGTGATCTGAGCTGATTAATTCAGCTGTTTATCAGCGCTCCAGTGCAACAGGAAACAGCTTATTCAGGTGAAGAGCTTCACGGTACAATCATTAGGAGAGCACTGAGAGGGGAGGAACGAAGGACATTTAGCAAGAGAGAGGGAGATGGGGAGAGAGCAGGGAAGACAGGGATATAAGAAAGGTAAGAGACAGAAGTGAGAGGAAAGAAAGGGACATCAGAAAGATAACCTAACAGTATAGATTATGATGCTTCACACATACAGTGTCTTCAGAAAGTACTGTATTCTCACCCCTTGACTTTTTCCACATTTTGTTGTGTTACAAAGTGGGATTAAAATGGATTTAATTAAAACATTTTGTCAACGGTCTACACAAACTTCACTGTATTGTTAAAGTGTAAAATTTGAACAATTGTAAAACATTTATAAAAATTAAACACTAAAATATCAGTACATGAAAGAATCACCTTTGGCAGCTATTACAACTGTAAGTCTTTCTGGGTAAGTCTCTAAGAGCTTTGCACACATGGATTGTACAATATTTGCATCTTATTATTTTTGTACTTCTTCAAGCTCTGTCAAGTTGGTTGTTGATCAATACTAGACAGCTATTTTCAAGTCTTTCTGTAGATTTTCAAGCCGATTTAAGTCAAAACTCTAACTAGGCCACTCAGGAACATTCAATGTCGTCTTGGTAAGCAACTCCAGTGCACTGTATTTTTGGCCTGTTGTTTTAGGTTATTGTCCTGCTGAAAGGTGAATTTGTCTCTCAGTGTCTGGTGGAAAGCAGACTGAACCAGGTTTTCCCTAGGATTTTGCTTGTGCTTAGCTCTAGTCTTTTTATCATATCATCCTTGCCAATGACATGCATTCCCATAACATAATGAAGCTTCCACCATGCTTTAAAATATGAAGAGTTGTACTCAGTGATGTGTTGTGTTTGCCTCAAACATAACAGTTTGTATTCAGGACATAAAGTACATTTCTTTGCCACATTCTTTGCAGTTTTACTTTAGTGCCTTATTGCAAACATGATGCATGTTTTGGAATATTTGTATTCTGTACAGGCATCCTTATTTTTACTCTGTCAATTAGGTTAGTATTGTGGAGTAACTACAATACATTGTTGTTCCATCCTAAGTTTTCTCCTATCACAGCAATTAAACTCTGTAACTGTTTTCAAGTCACAATTGGCCTCATGGTGAAAACATCTGAGTTAGCAACTGAGTTAGGAAGGATGCCTGTATCTTTGGGTGTATTGGGTGTATTGATACAGCATCCAAAGTGTAATGAATAACTTCACCATGCTCAAAGGGATATTCACTGTCTTCCTCTGTCGGTGGGTTAAAGGAGAAGAGAGTGAAAAGAGCATGGTAGGTAAGAAGCGACTAAGGAGCTACAGTATTAGATATGATGTACTATTCTAGCTATACCATGTCCATTCGGAGAACATACACACACAGTCAGTCCCATTTTAAATCAGACCCTTTTTTACTGCATTAGGATGCTACAGTTGTGGTAGCGTATTGATGATAGTAGTTTGTAACGGATAGAGTCTCATCCACTGTATTTTTGCGGATTAAAGTGCATTTCAATCATCCAGCACAGTTGGGGGTAGCTAAATAAATGTTCTGGCTGATATTGATGATGATTGGCCCTGTTATTTTGCAAAGTAAAGGTCTTGGAACCACGATGAGCAGAGCACTTTTTACAAGCTCCCTCTATAAATCATTCAGTTCACCAGTAGGCTACATAAAATCAATTTTGTCGACAACGCAGGCCATTATGCAAATATTTAGGGTTTGCAGTAAATCTATCAAAGCGTCGCAGAAATAGAACGTTTGGGGAATTTCTCTTTAATGTTTGAGATTAATATTTCATCAGGCCTATCAGAGGCTGGCCTATTTTTCAAGGTGGGCAGACAGGCAGTGGGTGGAGTTTGTGTGTGTTTCAAAGTGGATGTGTTTGTCTGTTTGTGTGATTATCTGTAATAGGGTATTGCTGTGTTTGAATACTCATACTAACCGCACTGATCATACTATTTGTGACGTAAATTGAATATGTAGTATGTTTATTGGTCAAAGTATGGATATAATTAGTATGCTAAAAGTTCCCGGATGTCGAACTACATTCACCCAAAATACGAAGTATACAAGCAGTGGACACTATTTCCGTGCTTTAAGGGCCCATAATGCAATTCTTCAGAAAATGGGCGTGGCTTCACAACGTTTTCAGATTTGAAGAAAATGGTGGAAAATATGCTGCCAAAGTCCAATGAGAGCAGATACAAATTCATTGCTTCAACTAATTATGACAAATGTTAAGAAAATGTTGAGCAATGTAATAAAGTAATGACTTTTCAAATAAGTTACGATATACTTTATGTTGGCTGACAATTTGTTAGCTACGCTATTCTTACGAACCGCATAGCATATCATTACAGCAGTATGTACCGGTATGTTAGCTAGCCACATAACATTAGTTGGCTACTAATACATCGAACTTGGCAGTATATTAACTATATGCTATCTAACTAACTACCCAAAGTTTATTGACTTGATTATTCACGTCATTCTTAGCATAGCTAAGTGGGATGGTCATTGTGCATTCTCAATGGACATTGTTAATGAAGTCGTAAGATGTCTAGTTAGTAATTTGTTATGCTAACAAGCTAGCCAGAAGTTGCATAGCAACAGCATCAACTTCCGGGAGACAGGCGAAGCGCTAGTACCATCAACTGAAAGGATACCGTTCGTTTACAGTATACTAAAATGAACGTATAGTATGTAGTATAAACTCATTAATAAGTATGTGCTATACAGTACGTTAGTATGGGTATTCGAACACAGCTTATGTGTGTGTGTATTGGTGTGTTGTTTATTCCTGTGAGTTTTAGAAAAAAGTAGACGTGTTTGTGTGCGTGCATGCATGTGTGTGTACCCCATGCTCAGTAGTGAGGAATAACCTCAGCCAGTAGGAACACCAGCTTTGCCTGCATCTTGTTCTCCTGCCTCATCCTTACATCACCTGAGCCCCATGATGAATCACCCTGCCACCCCCCTCTCTCCCTCTGCCTCTCCCCGCCTCCCCCTACTTCTCCCTACTTCTCCCTATACTTCTCCCTATACCTCCCCCTACACCTCCCCCAGCCTCCCCTACACCTCCCCCTTCCTCCCCTACACCTCCCCCTGCCCCCCGTACACCCTCCCCTACTCCTCCCCCTACACCTCCCCTGCCTCCCCCTACACCTCCCCTACACCTCCCCCTGCCTCCACCTACACCTCCCCCAGCCTCCCCTACATCTCCCCCGCCCTCCCCTACACCTCCCCCTGCCTCCCATACACCTCCCCCTGCCTCCCGTACACCTCCCCCTGCCTCCCTTACACCTCCCCCTACATCTCCCCCTGCCGTCCATACACCTCCCCCTGCCTCCCTTACACCTCCCCCTGCCTCCCTTACACCTCCCCCTGCCTCCCTTACACCTCCACCTGCCTCCCTTACACCTCCCCCTGCCTCCCTTACACCTCCACCTACACCTCCGCCTGCCTCCACTACACCTCTCCCTGCCCCCTGCCTCCCCTACACCGCCCCTGCCTCCACTACACCTCCCCCTGCCTCCCCTACACCGCCCCTGCCTCCCGTACACCCCCCTGCCTTAGTGTGGTTATATATGGTCCCTACATGTCCCTATTACAGAGATACATTTTCTCAAATTAGTATGGAGTATACCCTGGCCTAGCCGATAGCAGCGGCAAAGTAGACTTAGTTAAGAGTGTACACACACATGCTGCCTCTTTACCCAATCCTAGCAGACCAACAGGACCACCCCTCTGTTTCCTTAAGAATGTCATTGGTTCTCTATAGACAACCCTCTTGCCACAGCTCCCTAATCTGCCTGTGTCTGTGTGCTGGGTCTCTGTGTGTCTCTGTGTCTCTTTGTGTCTCTGTGAGGGCATGGCAGGGTATTATAGTCTGTTGGGAGTGTTTAGGCCGGGGCTTTACTCTTTGATATCCCACACTCACCATAAGAGGCTCAACAGCTCCTCCATGCCTGTTACCCATGACGACACGGTGACTCTGTGTGGCGGCGCTATAGCTGTACTACACGCCTGTTGCTATGACGAGATGAAGAAAGACGCAGAAACCATGCCGGCCTGTTCCCCCGTGCCCCTCTGCTAGTGCTGGTGATAGGGTGGATAGGGGCTGAGGTAAGGTTGTTAGGGGGTATTTGGGGGGTCAGGGGTAGGTAAGATGGCTAATGTTGTTATTGTGTACAGTCCAGGCATACAGCGAGAGTCCCCTGACCTTGTAACGGCTGTAGAGCTGTGATCAGTTCCCAACCATTACAGACAGATGCATGACAGGCAGCAGCTCACTCTTCGCTGTGTGGTCTTATCAGGACAAAGCACGTTTCTGCTGTGAGAGAACCTCTAAAACCCACTCAGAAAGAGGCACAAACACATGCACACTGCTGCTTGAGCCCTCCCAAAATCAGGCCTTTTATCTCCCTCCATCCCTTGCTCTCTCTCTCCCTCCCTCAGTCTCTTAGAAGAACAGAAAGGAAGAATACTCTGTTCTCACCAAAGATGGGAGTAGGAGGGCGCAACAAAAAAATTATTCAGAACAAGACAGAACGTGGAGGCAGAGGACAGTTGGGTGTTTAGTTAGTTTAATGCTCTGGAGTAGTTTGTGGAGTGACATGATAACTAAGCCATTAGCCTACAAAGGAGAAGATTTCCTCTAACTTCCTCTAATCTCTCTCTCCCTTTTTCTTTCCCCTCACAGTTTTCGGGGGAGGTTCCAGAGAACCGGATCAATGTTGCGGTTGCCAACCTGACCGTGATTGACCGCGACCAGCCACGCTCGCCCAACTGGAACGCTGTATACAGGATCATCAGCGGTGACCCCATAGGTCACTTCACCATCATCACCGACCCACACACCAATGACGGCATGGTTACCGTGGTGAAGGTAAGGCACTGCGACCAACCAAAACATATCTAATCAAAGTTTATTTGTCGCGTTCACAGATTAGCAGATGTTAATGCAGGTACAGTGAAATGCGTATGTTTCTAGTTCCAGCAGTGCAGTAAGTGTCTAACAGTAAAATAATAAATACAATTAAATATAAAAGAAGAAACAAGAAGAGCTTGAGCCCTCAAAAGTGACTACACCTCAGCAATTTACAACTATTTTTACCAGAATGGTGAAATTTGACACTTTCTTGGAGTACGCAGCATTATTAGTTATTGTTTATGGCCCTCTCATGATAAATAATTACTTCTGGGGTTTACGTCAAGCAATGTCATAGTCCTGAATATAGATCCGTGGTGTGTATAGACAGTATGGACAATATACAGTATAAGTAGGAAAGGGTATGTACAGCAGAAGTTACAGTATATAGGATGAGCTACGTAGAGAAAACAGTATGTACGTACATACACTGTATAAAGTGAGTAATCAACTATTTTAATTTCTTAGAGATCAAATAACATTTCAACAAAATAATGCTGCAGGAATGCTAATCTAATATGTTTCTAACTACAGAAACAATTTCAGTACAACAAACACTATGTAAACATTATTAAAGTGACCAGTTTTCAATGGTAAACGCTCTCACTAGAACTACTGTGGAGAGTTTTGTATGAAGCAGATTGGCTAAAAGCTGTTCTTCAGAGATGTACATGTAGGAAAGTAGACCAAAATGTGATTGACCTTTCTACAAAAACATAGCATATTGAATGGCAGGTAGTGTTTGAATAGTGACAAATTATATTTCTAATCCGCAGCTACAGTATGAAATCTGATATTCTCCAGTTCTCACCTAGAACTCATATCTATTTTAAAAACACACGTCTTCACCAAGGTTGAGGTTGAGGTAGTACAGACAGTGTTGTTATCCCATTCATCAATTATGTGTTGCATGTCAGATCTACACTGAGTGTACAAAACATTAAGGACACCTTTCTAATATTGAGTTGCACACCCTCCTGCTTTTTACCCTCAGAGCAGCTTCAAATCGCTGGGGCATGGACCTTACAAGGTGTTGAAAGCGTTCCACAGGGATGCTGGCACATGTTGACTCCAATGCTTCCCACAGTGGTGTCATGTTGGCTGGATGTCCTTTGGGTGGTGGACCATTCTTAATACACATGGGAGACTGTTGAGCGAGAAAGAATCCAGCAGCGTTGCAGTTCTTGACACAAACTTGTGCGCCTGGTGTAACCAACTTTATATAGCCACCCGGACACCCACACTTCAGGTTGACTTGGTTTTTATCTGCAGTAAAAGATATCAAACAGTGCTGACAGGATGGTCACAGCCACACATTCACTGGTTAGGCAAGACACAAGATATATTTTAGATAGGAGCAACAGTAATGATACATGCCCTCAATGTGAAGTTTTTTGGAAATTATTTATTTATTTCGACCTTTATTTAACCAGGTAGGCCAGTTGAGAACAAGTTCTCATTTACAACTGTGACCTGGCCAAGATAAAGCAAAGCAGTGCAACACAAACAACAACACAGAGTTACACATGGAATAAACACACAGTCAATAACATAATAGAAAAAGTCTATATAAAGTGTGTGCAAATGGCGTGAGGAGGTAAGGCAATAAATAGGCCATAGTAGCGAAGTAATTACAATTTAGCAAATGAACACTAGAGTGATAGATGTGCAGATGATGATGTGCAAGTAGAAATACTGGTGTGCAAAAGAGCAAAAAAAGTAAATAAAAACAATATGGGGATGAGGTAGGTAGTTGCATGGGCTATTTACAGATGGACTATGTACAGCTGCAGCGATCGGTATGCTGCTCAGATAGCTGATGCTTAAAGTTAGTGAGCGAGATATAAGTCTCCAACTTCAGCGATTTTTGCAATTCGTTCCAGTCATTGGCACTGACATAAATCCATAAATACAGAGCACAAGTACAACCCTTTTTATATAAACCTTTTAAAGGTGGTAGGAAAAAACATTCACTTCATATTTCAATAAATCACCTGCTAGCAATAGCGAGCGTGACATTACAGTGCACTGACTTACATGCTGACCACACCGCTTGCAGCGCGTCCCCCCAAAAAATGTACACATACATGTTATTCAATCATTGCAATCACACTGCTCGCGAGCATCTGCGTGGCCAGGTGCTAAAATAGAAATAGGTTCTATTTGTGACGCTCAACGTGCTGCAAGTTTGGCCTCTCCCATCTCCTCATTGGTGTTTAGGAGCATATAACCACGTGGGTGATTGAAAGATGAACTGACGTCCACACTCCAGCTGGTTGTAATAATGCTCGGTGAAGTTGGTTTCCAACCGCCATATAAGGTCCAAAGAAGTAAAAAACCTGAGGAAGCTTGAGGAAGGAGGAGAGATGACGAGAAAGGAATTTGTTTTACCTGTGGATTAATTGTAGAGCTTGTGCATTCCACGTAAAATAACAACCCAATGTTTATATCCAAGGACAAATTAGCTAGCAACAGCAAGCTAACTATATTTCAACCTGTGTGTCCTGATCGTGTCTGGTGTGGGGGTACAAAATCAACATGCGCATACAGGTGCACGTCCGGTTTGGTCAGCATGTTACAGTGCTAGTTAGCGCTTTGTTAACATGGCTAGCCAAGCCAGCAAATACTTGGTTAACTTGCCATAATAGGCTTTAAATACATTAACGGCGACATAAATATATACATAGTCACATTTGGTATTGACTTTGGGATATATGAACCAGTTTTCCAAAGACACTATTGTGTTATACATCTTTTAACAGTTTTTTTTATGTACAGAGGAAGGAGACACAAAACTTCTCTCAGAATATCTCTCTCAAACTGAAGAACTGGCAGACCAACTTTCCAAATATTGGAGAAGAACTCAAAATTCCACTAGTTCTTTCAAGGAAAATAATACAAAAATCTGTCTGAAGACCTCTCATTGTCACGACTTCCGCCGAGGTCAGTCCCTCTCCTTGTTTGGCCGGCGCTCGGTGGTCGACGTCACCGGTCTTCTAGCCATCTCCGATCCACTTTTCATTTTCCATTTGTTTTGTCTGTGGGTTTTTCACACATGGTTTCAATTCCCCCATTACCTGTTCATTATTTAACCCTCTGTTTCCCACATGTAATTGTGTGTGTTTGTTCTATGTTGATGGCTGTATCTGATGGCTGGTATTTTGTTGCCGGGTTTTGTACTATGCACCCGTGTAATTTTCGTGGTACCGGTATATTTCACGCACCGTTGTATTGTTTCTATACTGGTGATTTTGTGTATTAAATACCTTGTCCACGTATCTCAGCTCTCCTGCGCCTGACTCCTTTTCACCAGTTACCCAAAGCCTTGACACTCGTATTGCCAACATTACTAGTATGGCTTCAAATATTTTGATGAATTCGACAACACATAATGAAAGGAAACTTTATTTATATCACACCTTTTTCTGACGTGAATGGTTTCACCCACTACTCTGCCCGCGAACTGCAGTGTTCTTTGATATCTGCATTGCGCGCAATGTGAGCAAGGTTGATGGAAACTCTACATTTTCACTTTGTCACACTGGCACCTACTACCATACCCTGTTTAAAGGCACTTAAATCTTTTGTCTTACCCATTCACCCTCTGAATGGTACACATACACAATCCATGTCTCAAATTGTCTCAAGGCTTAAAAATCCTTCTTTAACCTGTCTCCTCCCCTTCATCTACACATATTGAAGTGGTTTTAACAATTTACATCTATAAGGGATCATAGCTTTCACCTGGATTAACCTGGTAAGTCTATGTCTGTCAGGTGTCCTTAATGTTTTGTACACTCAATGTATAAGCCACTGAGTGTAAGCTCCAGGCTGTACTCCAGCTATAGGCTGGTGGGCAGGTAACCCCCTATCATAGCCCAGATGAGGGATAGGATGGCAGGACAGCAGGTCTTTCACAGGCACATGGCCATGCACACACACACACACACACACACACACACACACACACACACACACACACACACACACACACACACACACACACACACACACACACACACACACACACACACACACACACACACACACAAACAATGGCTACGGAGACCATTGCAGAACATTTGATATTGATTTGTCAATTACAATTGCAGTGGTTTTTATGCACCTGCTTTAAATGGGTGCATCAGCAACACAGTTGTGTCTTGTAAGGGCCTCTAAGGGGAAAACTAAACTGAGTATGGGTTTATAGTTTTAGCCATAGTGTGTATACAGTGTGTATATTTGACTAGTGTTATGAGCTACCCCTGCAGAGCCAGTGGTTTTCCTCTGCCTATTCCACTGTCTGTGGAATAGGCTTTGACTCTCTCTGGGCACTGAAGCCGGAATGGCTACTGACTCTAATCGATTTCACATCAGATAAACTGCAACGCGTGGGTAGCAGAGAAACATCACAGAGACACATTTGAATTGATGTAGTATGTATTTACCGAGAAGGCCTCTCTGGCTGCTAGTGGAGGCACATCAGCAGAACACACTGACATCTCTCACAAGTTTACTGAGACGGCCCACCTGGGACCATGGCTGCTCTATAAACATGGACTGAGGTCTTAACCTACTGTCTAGGGAACCAATAAGCGTATATTTTAAATCCTGGATTAAAACAGAGGCATCACACAAACACATACAGACAAACATGCACACACATGCGCGTGTACTTACGCACACAAACATCCACACACATCCACACACACATTCGTCTTTAAGTCATTAGGATATGTAAATTGAAGTGTGTGATGAACACAGGAAATGACAGGGGTGACTACATGCCAGAGAGAGGAAAGGAAATGAGAAGGGGAGGATAAGGGAGCTGGCGAAGAGGATTGGAGGAAGGGTAGGTGGTAGGAGGAGGATGGAGAAGGAAGGAAAGAAAGGGAAGGGAGGAGTAGAGGGAGCTGGGAAAGGGAAGCGGTTCGATAGAGAGTGGATGAAGAGCAGTCAGAGAGGACAAAAAGAAAAGAGGGAGGTGGAGGGGGAACACTGCACCACTGGCTATGGATCAAAGAGCTCCAAGCACGTTCAGCCTTCTGATAGGGCCCCAGTCCATCACTGGTTCACTCCACACACACACACACACACACACACACACACACACACACACACACACAGAAGGAAAGGGCACATCAACACCAGCCTCCTCTTCTCATTATCAGTACACGCACACGCAGGCACGCACGCACACACCACCATGGCATCTGTCAGATCCAATCCCCTCGTCACTCTGGCTGCTTTATTATGAATGCTTTTATATCGTCGCCCGCCGCGTCCGTTAACACTAACACTAAGGCGAAGCAACACACAGATGTGCTCCAAATCATTACTGTCACCACCAAACACAGCAGACACCAGCCTCCGGGTGCTAATCATCAACTGGAAAGCTAACTGTACTCAGAGCCAGCATCATGCAATACCTAACATATTTGTTGTGTGTGTTTCTGGAGGTTACCTGAATCTAATTGTGTTGTTGTCATTAAGCCAGCCCAGAGCTGTCACTTTGTTTTAGGCTCACATGGCAGACCGCCTTGTAGGTGGCTGGAGCTAGCCAACACACACACATGCGCACGTACACACACACACACACACACACACACATCCCCACTCACGCACACCTACACACACACTGTGAGGGGAGTCTACCCAGTGTGAATTTAACAGGGAGCGCCAGCCCCAACGGCAGCCGGTCCATGAATTGTTTAAGACCTGCCTAACTCACTCAGTGTTAGCAGGGTAATTACAGGTAGGGGTGCAGAGGTCCCTCTAAGTTTAGCGATAACGCTGTTCCAATTCATCCTAGCTAGCGCAGAGCTAGCACTGCTCAGCACCAGGGCTGTTCATTACTTCCTTTATCGTCAATAGGGCTCAGCTCTGCTCTCTCTCAAGGGCTGCAGGTGGAGGCTAGAGGGACGGAGGAACTGGAGGAGAATGTTTAAGTGTTCTGGGAATGGGGGGGGGGGGTTAGATATCACTGTGAGTTTGATCTCTCTCTTGTTATTTCTCTCCCATCTATTTCTTCTAACCATAGTGTAGGGCAGGCCTGTTGCAATTATTTTCCATGGTGGGCCACATTATAATATATTTTTGCCATCGCGGGCCAGAATCATATTATAGGTTTATACATCATGTGTATGACTGTGTTGACAGATATATCTACTGTAAATCACATCCAGAAATGCTACTTATTTTACTTTTTTAACATGCACAGAAATCAACAAGATCCATGTTCTCCTTTTGGTAGGTATTTTCATTATTAAACATGTAATGAACTACACGGAGGGAAAAGTACACTGTGCATTCAGCACCACGGACAGAACTCTTGTTAACGGGTATGCACAAAAACACAAAGAGAGAGAGCTCAACATTACATTTAAACTACTCAATCAGTGTGAGGAGTGAAGTCTCTGATGGGCATTGACTAGAGCAGTGAAGTCAGGTATAGTTTCTGACGTCGCTATGAGCAGGATTGCTGAGAGGTGAGAGTCAGCAAGAGATGATCTGTGCCTTGACTTGGTATATTTCATCACTGAAAATGTCTGTTCACATACATAGATTGACCCAAACAGTACAAACATCTTCTGAGCATGACTCCTAATCTTTGGGAAGTTTTGTTCATCGAGAGATGCATAGAACCTCGTCAGTGACATTGTTTTAAATAGTTCTCCAATCACTGCATCAGACTAAAGTTGCTTAAGTTGCAGGTCAGTGGGAGCGTTATCCACATTGAAGTTGAAAGGAGAAGAAACCCAACAGCATGTCATTTTCCAACACTTTGAAATCCTCAAAATGACGAGAAAACTCACCGTTCAAAGCACGCAGCAGCGATGTATACTTCTCCCGCTGGTCATCTGATAGGGAACAGACTAGTAGTGTCGGAAGGTGGGTGAGATTGTTGGCTTCTACTTGGCGGGTCAGGAGGAGTCATTTTCCCTTGAAGGCTTTAACAAGGCTGTACATCTGATGTGCGAAAAGGCCCTTCCCTTGTAGTTTGGAATTCAGTTCATTCATGAGGGCCATGATGTCCACGGTGAAGGCAAAAATCAGCCAACCATTCTTTGTCTTGCAGTTGAGGGAAATCCACATTTTCCTTTCATTTGCAAAAACTGAGCAATCTCCGACTTCAGGTCCCACACCCTTTTTAAGCACCTTCCCCAAACTCAGCCATCTCACGTTTGTGTGGTAGGGGTGATCTGCATGACCCAACTGTCCCTTCCAACAGTGAGACAAACTGCCTGTGGTTTAAACATTTTGCTCTTAGGAAGTTTACCTCTTTAGTGACTGTATCCACAACATGGCTTATTTTCAGAACACATTTACAGAGCACCTCTTGATGAATAATGCAATGTAGGAAAATAATTTCCTGATCTGAGTTCAGCTCAGCTATTTGATCTTGTATCCTTTTCAAAAGGCCAAAGTTTTTTCCTGTCAAGTTTGGGCATCTATCAGAGGTCACACTGGATAACTTTTCAAAACTCCAGTCCCAGCTTTGCCACACACTTATTAACCTCCTCCAATAAATCTTTCTCTGTGGTTATTCTCTTCATTGACCGCACTGAAGCAAGCTCCTCTGTAATTTCAAAGTCTGGGATTATGCCTTGCAAGAATATCAACAACTGCGCCGTGTCACGTGCGTCACTTCTCTCATCCAGGGCCAAGGAGAAATAGGTGAAATCCTTTACCTTGTCTTTCAACTGTTGTTCCATATTCTCTGCGATGTCCTCTTGACAGGGAAACATTTTCGAACAGCTCTTTCTTGTCAGGGCAAAGTATTGCTGCAGAGTCAATTAAACATTCTTTAATGAATTTGCCCTCAGCGATTGGCTTGCTATGTTTAGCAATTTTGTGGGAGCTAGCTCTTGCAATTCTGTCATTTGCTGAATGCAGTTTTGTGAAAAGTCCTTGCTGCTTTTGCAACTGAGAAAGCAATTCTTTCGATGCACTTGCCCTCTGCTCAGAGGACATATTCCTATATTTCTCTGCATGCTTTGTCTGGAAGTGTCGGGACAAGTTGTAGTCTTTCAAGACAGCGATGCTCTCTTTGCACACTAAGCACACAGCTTTCCCTGATACTTCAATAAAAAAATATTTTAATTCCCACTCTTGCTGGAACACCCTATATTCATTGTCTGCTTTCCTTTTCTTTGAAAAACACATTTTTGCGCAATTTCTAGCTAGCTGCTATTTGTAACTGTGACGTGTTTGTCAGCCTGTCAGTCAATGTCTGTCCTCGTGCAGTTGTTATTTATACATGCCTTCAAAATAATTGTCCCACAAGCGGTGGGAGTTAAATCATTACACAAAGGAAAGTATTCATTGGGCTTTTAATTTGAATAACAAATACGTTTTTCAAAACTTTACTATTGCAAATTCTTTATGTGATCTGAGAATGATTCCACGGGCCGTATTGAGTCAGGTCGAGGGCCGCATACGGCCCCCGGGCCGGCCTTTGCCCAGGCCTGGTGTAGGGTTTGTTTCTTTTTCTCATTTTATTTGACTACACCCCTTCTTAGTGTTCTCTTATTATCTCTCATCTTCTTTTGGTATCATACCTATTTTTATCTGTTTATCTAGACTTCTTCTGTCACTCATGTGTGATGTTCTTACCATGCCATTTGATGGAATATGAGATTACTAATCCTAACCTAATTATCTGCCTCCTCCTCTCCCCCCTCCTCTCTCTCCCCCTCTCCCTCTCCAGCCGGTGGACTTTGAGCAGAACAGGGCCTTCATGCTGACGGTGGTGGTCAATAACCAGGCCCCGCTGGCCAGTGGGATCCAGTCGTCCCTCCAGTCCACATCCGGGGTCACGATCTCTGTGGTAGACATCAACGAACCGCCCTTCTTCCCCACCAACCCCAAATCTATCCGCTTTGAGGAGGGTGTTCCTGCTGGCACCTCTCTCACCACCTTCTCAGCCAGCGACCCTGACCGCTTCATGCAGCAAAGCATCAGGTGCTGGACAGACACACACATTTACACACACACACACACACATTCACTCACCCTCTCTCACCACCTTCTCAGCCAGCAACCCTGACCGCTTCATGTAACAGATCATTAGGTACAGTGGGGAACTATTCAAACTGTCCTTCTCTCTTAAGAATTCTGTGTATACACAGTCAGTTAAGAGCTGCCCTTCCACCTGTGAGCGAGAGAGAGCGAGAGAGAGAGCGAGAGAGAGAGCGAGAGAGATCCCTTTGTAATCAAAGCCATGTGTATTCTAAAGGTATAGATAGGGGACACACACATGCACTCAAACACACAGCACCTGGCCCCAACCCAAAGGCCTGACACAGCACTGTACACCTGCAGCGTTTCCAGGGTTCTCACATTATTGGCTGTGACTCTAAACCAACCTTTAAATTCCCACCTGGCTTTTTAAAGGCTGCCTGTGGAGCACTGCAGTGTCTTGACTTCCTCAATGTCAGCTGATCTATGACATTATTATGTTGATTATCCACACATACTCTCTCTGAGAGTACCTCCTCTCAGACACTGTCCAGTGTGTATGGCTGGCTGGTTCACCCTCTCCAGTGCCAAGCCCAGAATCATCCTTGTGTTCCGTTTTCCTCGCTCTCTCTCTCTTTCGCTCTCTCTCTTGTGAAAAGATCGAAACAAATTTGCCAGTTAATTTCACAGCAAATGAGAGTAAATTGGGTGTACCAGCTGGGCTCTGGCTCTTGCTGCAGCACTCTCTCTCTCCTTCTCTCTCTCTTTGCTTTCTCTCTCCCCATCTTCCTTTTCCCTCTCTCGATCTCCCCTTCCTTTTCCGTACACCAGTTTCAGCTTGCAGTACATCTTGGAGATAAGTTTGGCTAGCAGAGGCACACCATGTTCTGTCACGGTCTGCTACACACATTCATACACACACTCACTCTCTCTCTCGCTCCCTCTTGCTCTCCAAACCCCTCTCTTTCTTTCTCTCTCACACACAGACATACACAGACACATACATGCACACTGATACCCAATCAATTCTGCTGCCCATCCAGCATGATTTGCCATAGTCCCACCCTGGAGCCTTAACAAACTAGTGGGACAGTTTGTCCACCTCAGCCTCCATTGTGGTTTCATCTGTAATGAAGTCCCCCACATAAAAAAAAAAAACGATAGTATTCACTGTAGTGTTTTTACTGTAGTATATACTGTAGTATTTACAGTTAACTATAGTATAAATAATCTAGTAAAAGAAAACTGTAGTATATACTTTAGTAATTAATGTAGTGTTTTTGCAGACTGTATAGTATATTGTAGTATTTACTGTAGTTTTTCATTAACATTTGAAATTTTTGATCAGAAACTCACTTCTTTAGCCAATGTGCAGATTTTGTCAAAGATCCGTGATATCTCTATGTGACTGAGGGAGATGGCTGAAAAGGACGAGGCGAGTGTAGGAAAGTGGAAGGGAGCTGATAAGTAAGGGAAAGGTAACAAACAAGATAGAAGGGAAGAAGCGTGAGAACAGGTCAAGGAAAAGCAAGGGCACGGGAGGTTTGGAGACTTGAGAGAGGGGAGGTCAGGGCTAAAACTTGACAGTAGAGATCTTCATGGGTCCAAAAAGTTGGACCTGTTCCAAAATAAACCTGGGGCTTTCCCACCTGGACCCGATATGCATAAAAATGTTTTTTAAATTTAGAGACCTGTTCCGAACAGACTGAAGGACAACTAGACCCGTTCCGTATAGACCTGGTTGAATCCAGACCCGGACCGATCAGCAGCAGAAAAGTAATTATTTAAGCTATTTTATTAATTGGAGGTGATGAAGTGCGAGAGGAGGGAGAAAGAGGTGCAGCTCTAGTAGGCAGGGGAGGGGCCGTACTGTGAGTGAGTGACACAGGGAGCAGGAAGGAGGGAGAGAGGAGAGACAGCAAACAACCAAGCCAAGTCTTGCTCTAGTAGACTAATAGCTGCCATAGCTAGGTTATTTATCATAAAATATGATTACATAGTACCTGTCTTGACTGCATCAAACCGGGAGATGCTAGTTAAGCTAGCTAACGTTAGCTAGCTAGGCTAATTGAGGCTGCAGTGCATTCGCTTTTTCATCCTACAGTTACGAATAACAACTCCATTTAGAATATTAATTAGCAACCTACCTGTTGGCTTGTGGTCGTTGTAGCCTATCCTTCTACTTTGAATTCCGTCATTTTAATTCCATCTTCCATTGATTAGATATCTCCTAACTTTTGCCCCACACGGAGGCTATACTTGACTTTTTTTCTTCAGACCAGTGTTCTGGGGGGGGGGGGGGGGGCAGGGGATTGGGGGATGGAGATGGGGTAGAGGGGGAGCCTGGGAGGGAGGAATCAGGCATCACCTGTCAGGGCCAAACTAGTGCGGCGAGGTGTGGGATTGAGAAACATGCATAAATAATTACCCAGACTATCCTGCATGGGCTGGAGGAAGGCTAGGAGGACATATATTTTTGATTCTCAGGGACAGGCTTCCTCTACCACTAGCATCACTAACCCCACCAGACTTCATACTAGATCTTATTCACTCCTCACACCCACTTTCCAGTACCACCAACCTGGATATACATAGAGAGACTGATCAAGGTATTGTATGAAGACATTGGAAATGTACACTGCTCAAAAAAATAAAGGGAACACTAAAATAACACATCCTAGATCTGAATGAATGAAATAATCTTATTAAATACTTTTTTCTTTACATAGTTGAATGTGCTGACAACAAAATCACACAAAAATAATCAATGGAAATTCAATTTATCAACCCATGGAGGTCTGGATTTGGAGTCACACTCAAAATTAAAGTGGAAAACCACACTACAGGCTGATCCAACTTTGATGTAATGTCCTTAAAACAAGTCAAAATGAGGCTCAGTAGTGTGTGTGGCCTCCACGTGCCTGTATGACCTCCCTACAACGCCTGGGCATGCTCCTGATGAGGTGGCGGATGGTCTCCTGAGGGATCTCCTCCCAGACCCAGAACGGGCGGGCCAGTCCATAGCATCAATGCCTTCCTCTTGCAGGAACTTCTGACACACTCCAGCCACATGAGGTCTAGCATTGTCTTGCATTAGGAGGAACTCAGGGCCAACCGCACCAGCATATGGTCTCACAAGGGGTCTGAGGATCTCATCTCGGTACCTAATGGCAGTCAGGCTACCACTGGCGAGCACATGGAGGGCTGTGCGGCCCCCCAAAGAAATGCCACCCCACACCATGACTGACCCACTGCCAAATCGGTCATGCTGGAGGATGTTGCAGGCAGCAGAACGTTCTCCACGGCGTCTCCAGACTCTGTCACGTCTGTCACATGTGCTCAGTGTGAACCTGCTTTCATCTGTGAAGAGCACAGGGCGCCAGTGGCGAATTTGCCAATCTTGGTGTTCTCTGGCAAATGCCAAACGTCCTGCACGGTGTTGGGCTGTAAGCACAACCCCCACCTATGGACGTCGGGCCCTCATACCACCCTCATGGAGTCTGTTTCTGGCCGTTTGAGCAGACACAGGAGGTCATTTTGCAGGGCTCTGGCAGTGCTCCTCCTGCTCCTCCTTGCACAAAGGCGGAGGTAGCGGTCCTGCTGCTGTGTTGTTGCCCTCCTACGGCCTCCTCCATATCTCCTGATGTACTGGCCTGTCTCCTGGTAGCGCCTCCATGCTCTGGACACTACGCTGACAGACACAGCAAACCTTCTTGCCACATCTCGAATTGATGTGCCATCCTGGATGAGCTGCACTACCTGAGCCACTTGTGTGGGTTGTAGACTCCGTCTCATGCTACCACTAGAGTGAAAGCACCGCCAGCATTCAAAAGTGACCAAAACATCAGCCAGGAAGCATAGGAACTGAGAAGTGGTCTGTGGTCACCACCTGCAGAACCACTCCTTTATTGGGGGTGTCTTGCTAATTGCCTATAATTTCCACCTGTTGTCTATTCCATTTGCACAACAGCATGTGAAATTTATTGTCAATCAGTGTTGCTTCCTAAGTGGACAGTTTGATTTCACAGAAGTGTGATTGACTTTGAGTTACATTGTGTTGTTTAAGTGTTCCCTTTATTTTTTTGAGCAGTATATTATTCAAATTGCAGAATTTATATATGTTTTACTTCTTTGTGTCTTTCAAAGCACCAGAGCAAACACAGACTTAAAGTTCCAGACAGTAGTGAAGCAATAAGAACCAAATAAATTAAATCATAAAACTGACTCAAACTGCAGCTCCAACAGGTATATTTCACTGGTCATCCTCAAAGCCAACACTTCCTTTGGCCGCCATTCCTTCCAGTTCTCTGCTGCCAATGACTGGAACGAATTGCAAAAATCACTGAAGCTGGAGTCTTATATCTCCCTCTCTAACTTTAAGCTTCAGCTGTCAGAGAAGCTTACCGATCACAGTACCTGTACACAACTAATCTGTAAATAGCAATTATTTATTGTAATTAATAATCATTTTGCCTCTATGGCCTATTTATTGCCTTACCTCCCTACTCTTCTACATTTGCACACACTGTACATAGATTTTTCTATTGTGTTATTGACTGTACTTTTGTTTATGTGTAACTCTGTGGTGTTGTTTTTGTCGCATCGCTTTGCTTTATCTTGGCCAGGTCGCAGTTGTAAATGAGAACTTGTTCTCAACTGGCCTACCTGGTTAAATAAAGGGGAAATAATAAAACTAAAAATTAAAAACAGTTTCAGTAGGTTTTCATATCAGCAACTAAATCAAAGAATTGACTCTGGCCAACCAAACCAGAGCGTTGTTACTTGAAAAGCACATTTCCTCCAGCCATGTCAGTTGGAGAAGGCAGCAATGGTCTGTGTTGTCCTGATGATGGTTCTCTCCCATCTGTCCTCATACAGAGAGTGTCTGATGTTGCACACTGACACACTCATCAGCTGCTGTGTGTGTGTGTGTGTGTGTGTGTGTGTGTGTGTGTGTGTGTGTGTGTGTGTGTGTGTGTGTGTGTGTGTGTGTGTGTGTGTGTGTGTGTGTGTGCGTGTGCGTGTGCGTGTGTGTGTCATGTGAATCATGTGGGATCAGGAAAGGTTGGAGGGTGGGCAACTGAGATCCGTTGGGTAAATTCCAAATTCTAGGTTCAAAGTTACAAGATCAGCTGGTAAAATGATGAGCTCCTAATATCTAGTATAATATACAGTTGAAGTCGGAAGTTTACATATACTTAGGTTGGAGTCATTAAAAGTCATTTTTCAACCACTCCACAAATTTCTTGTTAACAAACTATAGTTTTGGCAAGTCGGTTAGGACATCTACTTTGAGCATGACACAAGTCATTTTTCCAACAATTGTTTACAGACAGATTATTTCACTTATAATGGGACCACACATCCATGGGACCACACATCCATCATACTGCTCAGGAAGGAGACGCTTTCTGTCTCGTAGAGATTAACGTACTTTGGTGCGAAAAGTGCAAATCAATCCCAGAACAACAGCAAAGGACCTTGTGAAGATGCTGGAGGAAACAGGTACAAAAATATCAATATTCATAGTAAAACTAGTCCTATATTGACATAACCTGAAAGACCGCTCAGCAAGGAAGAAGCCACTGCTCCAAAACCGCCATAAAAAAGCCAGTCTAAGGTTTGCAACTGCACATAGGGACAAAGATCGTACTTTTTGGAGAAATGTCCTCTGGTCTGATGAAACAAAAATAGAACTGTTTGGCCATAATGACCATTGTTATGTTTGGAGGAAAAAGGGGGATACTTGCAAGCCGAAGAACACCATCCCAACCGTGAAGCATGGAGGTGGCAGCATCATGTTGTGGTGGTGCTTTGCTGCGGGAGGGACTAGTGCACTTCACAAAATATATGGTAATCATGAGAAAGAAAATTGTGTGGGTATAGTGAAGCAACATCTCAAGACATCAGTCAGGAAGTTAAATGGGTCTTCCAAATGGACAATGTGGAAGGCTACCCTAAACGTTTGAGCCAGGTTAAACAATTTAAAGGCAATGCTACCAAATACTAATTGAGTGTATGTAAACTTCTGGCCCATTGGGAATGTGATGAAAGAAATAAAAGCTGAAATAAATAATTCTCTACTATTATTCTGACATTTCACATTCTTAAAATAAAGTGGTGGTCCTAACTTACATAAGACAGGGAATTTTTATTTGGATTAATTGTCAGGAATTGTGAAAAACTGAGTTTGAATGTATTTGGCTAAGGTGTATTTAAACTTCCAACTTCAACTGTATGTCAAATTTAATTTCATGGTATCCCAATCTGTAAATATTTCTGTTTGTAATAAATTTGAGCTTCTGGTTGTCGATGTGTCCGTAAACCAGAATACACATTTATTTGTTGCTGCCAAGGCAGATGCTGTAGGCGCTATATCTGCGTTTTTAACACATTTTCTGTCCTCGGAGTTGGTCATTTTAGGCGATTTGAATCTGGATTGGCCATCCCCGGCCTCAGATCAATTTTATTTCACCTTTATTTAACCAGGTAGGCCAGTTGAGAACAAGTTCTCATTTACAACTTCGACCTGGCCAAAATAAAGCAAAGCAGTGCGACAAAAACAACAACACAGAGTTGCACATGGTATAAACAAACGTACAGTCAGAACCACAATAGAAAAATCTGTATACAGTGTGTGCAAATTAAGTAAGGAGGTAAGGCAATAAATAGGCCATAGTGGTGAAGTAATTACAATTTTGAAATTAACACTGGCATGAAAAATGTGCAGATGAGGATGTGCAAGTAGAAATACTGGTGTTCAAAATAGCAGAATTGATTTTATTCTGACTCAGTTGATCTCAAAACCCACACGGCTAAATGTGAAAACCCTTTTAACTCCTTGTTGATTGATTTCATTCTTACTAATAACCCCCATAAATATTTGTCTAGTGGAGTATTTGCATATGATCTCAGTGATCATTGTCCTATACTATGTATTAATGATTCGAAACCGCAAAATACTAATCCACGTTTAATTAAGATACATTTTTAAAAGTTCTCTCTTCAAAGGTTTTTGAGGAGGTTCTCAAAGGTTCTACTCTGATTTAGCCACTGTCTGCTGTATTCCTGGCCCTGAGTTGGCTCAAGAAAATGTTTCCTATTTTTATTTATTTGGCAGATAAACACACCCCTTTTAAACAATTCAGGGTGAAAGATAGATCTAACCCTTGGTTTTCTTCTGAGCTGTCTGAGCTCATTCAGATAAGAAATCAGGCATGGGCCAAAGCAAGGAAAACGGACTCTGTAGTGGACTGGCAATTTTTCAGACAATTGAGAATCATATGTACTATCTCAATAAGTAAAGCTAAATCAAGCGACTTTTTAAGCTCTATCTCTGACTCTTACTATTGATCCTTCTACATTTTGTAAAAGAGTAAATGCACTAAAGCGTACAGATTCCTCTTCTTCCCTGCCTTAGCAAGTTCTGTCTGACGCTGGCATCTTAACTGAGAAGAAGGGGAAAAGTGATGCTTTAAATCATGCTTTTTTTATCAGCAGGCTTTTAATTTTAGAGAAACTGTGGTTTAATTTACCCTGATCAGTCAATCGACAACCTCTAGCTGACTTGACGGTTAACACGTCAACATCTAGTGAATCTTTATTTTAATTTGAAAATCAAATCAAATTTTATTTGTCATATACCTGTGTTTAGCAGATGTTAATGTGGGTGTAGCGAAATGCTTGTGTTTCTAGCTCTAACAATGCAGTAATATCTAACAATTTCACAACAATACACACATCTAAAGGAATGGAATTAAGAATATATAAATATTGGGACAAGCAATGTCAGAGTGGCATAGACTTAGATACAGTAGAATAGGATAGAATACAGTATATACATATGAGATGAGAAGTGCAAAATGCGTAAACATTATTAAAGTGGCCAGTAATTCCAAGTCTAAAGAAACGTCCCTTTTTCAGGATCCTGTCTTTCAAAGATAATTCGTAAAAATCGAAATAACTTCACAGATCTTCATTGTAAAGGGTATAAACTCTGGTTCTCATGCTTATTCAATGAACCATAAACAATTAATGAACATGCACCTGTGGAACGGTCGTTAAGACACTAACAGCTTACAGAAGGTAGGCAATTAAGGTCACAGTTATGAAAACTTAGGACACTAAAGAGGCCTTTCTACTGACTCTGAAAAACACCAAAAGAAAGATGCCCAGAGTCCCTGCTCATCTGCGTAAACATGCCTTAGGCATGCTGCAAGGAGGCATGAGGACTGCAGATGTGGCAAGGGCAATAAATTGCTATGTCCATACTGTGAGACACCGAAGACAGCGCTACAGGGAGACAGGACGGACAGCTGATCGTCCTCACAGTGGCAGACCACGTGTAACAACACCTGCACAGGATCGGTACATCCGAACATCACACCTGCGGGCCAGGTACAGGATGGCAACAACAACGGCCTGAGTTACACCAGGAACAAACAATCCCTCCATCAGTGCTCAGACTGTGTGCAATAGGCTGAGAGAGGCTGGACTGAGGGCTTGTAGGCCTGTTGTAAGGCAGGTCCTCACCAGACATTACCGGCAACAACGTCGCCTATGGGCACAAACCCACCGTCGCTGGACCAAACAGGACTGGCAAAAAATGCTCTCCACTGACGAGTCGCGGTTTTGTCTCACCAGAGGTGATGGTCGGATTTGCGTTTATCGTCGAAGGAATGAGCGTTACACCGAGGCCTGTACTCTGGAGCGGAATCAATTTGGAGGTGGAGGGTCCGTCATGGCGGTGTGTCACAGCATCATCGGACTGAGCTTGTTCTCATTGCAGGCAATCTCAACGCTGTGCGTTGACATCCTCCTCCTTCATGTGGTACCCTTCCTGCAGGCTCATCCTGACATGACCCTCCAGCATGACAATGCCACCAGTCATACTGCTCATTCTGTGCGTGATTTCCTGCAAGACAGGACTGTCAGTGTTCTGCCATGGCCAGCGAAGAGCCCGGATCGCAATCCCATTGAGCACATCTGGGACCTGTTGGATCGGAGGGTGAGGGCTAGGGCCATTCCCCCCCAGAAATGTCCTGGAACTTGCAGGTGCCTTGGTGGAAGAGGGGTAACATTTCACAGCAAGAACTGGCAAATCTGGTGCAGTCTATGAGGAGGAGATGCACTGCAGTACTTAATGCAGCTGGTGGCCACAACAGATACTGACTGTTACTTTTGATTTTGACCCCCCCTTTGTTCAGGGAAACATTATTCAATTTCTGTTAGTCACATGTCTGTGGAACTTGTTCAGTTTATGTCTCAGTTGTTGAATCTTGTTATGCTCATACAAATATTTACACATGTTAAGTTTGCTGAAAATAAACACAGTTGACAGTGAGAGGGTGTTTCTTTTTTTGAGTTTATATAGGGCAGCAGCCTCTAATGTGCTAGTGATGGCTATTTAACATAATTTAACAGTCTAATGGCCTTGAGATAGAAACTGTTTTTCAGTCTCTCGGTCCCAGCTTTGATGCACCTGTACTGACCTCACCTTCTGGATGATAGCAGGGTGAACAGGCAGTGGCTCGGGTGGTTGTTGTCCTTGATGATCTTTTTGGCCTTCCTGTGACATCGGGTGGTGTAGGTGTCCTGGAGGGCAGGTAGTTTGCCCCTGGTGATGTGTTGTGCAGACCTCACTACCCTCTGGAGAGCCTTGTGGTTGTGGGCGGAGCAGTTGTCATACCAGGCGGTGATACAGCTCGACAGCATGCTCTCGATTGTGCATCTGTAAAAGTTTGTGAATGTTTTTGGTGACAAGCCAAATTTCTTCTGCCTCCTGAGGTTGAAGAGGCGCTGATGCTCCTTCACCACGCTGTCTGTGTGGGTGGACCATTTCAGTTTGTCCGTGATGTGTACGCCGAGGAACTTAAAACTTTCCACCTTCTCCATTACTGTCCCGTCGATGTAGATAGGGGGGTGCTCCCTCTACTGTTTCCTGAAGTCCACGATCATCTCCTTTGTTTTGTTGACGTTGAGTGTGAGGTTATTTTCCTGACACAACACTCCGAGGGCCCTCACCTCCTCCCTGTAGGCCGTCTTGTCATTGTTGGTAATCAAGCCTACCACTGTAGTGTCGTCTGCAAACTTGATGATTGAGTTGGAGGTGTGCATGTCCACGTCGTCATGGGTGAACAGGGAGTACAGGAGAGGGCTGAGAACGCACCCTTGTGGGGCCCCAGTGTTGAGGATCAGCGGGGTGGAGATGTTTTTTCCTACCCTCATCACCTGGGGGCGCCCCGTCAGAAAGTCCAGGACCCAGTTGCACAGGGTGGGGTCGAGACCCAGCGTCTCGAGCTTAATGACGAGTTTGAAGGGTACTATGGTGTTAAATACTGAGCTGTAGTCGATGAACAGCATTCTTACGTAGGTATTCCTCTTGTCCAGATGGGTTAGGGCAGTGTGATTGCGATTGCGTCGTCTGTGGACCTATTGGGGCGGTAAGCAAATTGGAGTGGGTCTAGGGTATCAGGTAGGGTGGAGGTGATATGATCCTTGACTAGTCTCTCAAAGCACTTCATGATGACGGAAGTGAGTGCTACGGGACGATAGTCGTTTAGCTCAGTTACCTTAGCTTTCTTGGAAACAGGAACA
This sequence comes from Salmo trutta, assembly GCF_901001165.1. Taxonomy (NCBI): domain Eukaryota; kingdom Metazoa; phylum Chordata; class Actinopteri; order Salmoniformes; family Salmonidae; genus Salmo; species Salmo trutta. The sequence goes on from NC_042986.1 coordinate 26,640,052, forward strand.
ATGGTGACCCTCTTGAAGCATGTGGGAACAGCAGACTGTGATAGGGATTGATTGAATATGTCCGTAAACACACCAGCCAGCTGGTCTGCGCATGCTCTGAGGACGCGGTTAGGGATGCCATCTGGGCCGGCAGCCTTGCGAGGGTTAACACGTTTAAGTGTGTTACTCACGTTGGCTGCGGTGAAGGAGAGGCTGCAGGTTTTGGTAGCGGGCCGTGTTGGTGGCACTGTATTGTCCTCAAAGCGAGCAAAGAAGTTGTTTAGTTTGTCTGGGAGCAAGACATCGGGGTCCGCGATGGGGCTGATTTTCTTTTTGTAGTCCGTGATTGACTGTAGACCCTGCCACATACCTCTCGTGTCAAAGCCGTTGAATTGCGACTCTACTTTGTCTCTATACTGGAGCTTAGCTTGTTTGACTGCCTTGCGGAGGGAATAGCTACACTGTTTGTATTCTGTCATGTTTCCGGTCGCCTTGCCCTGATTAAAAGCAGTGGTTCGCTCTTTCAGTTTTGCGCGAATGCTGCCATCAATTCACAGTTTCTGGTTGGGGAATGTTTTAATTGTCGCTGTGGGTACAACATCACCGACGCACTTGCTAATAAACTCGCACACCGAATCAGCGTATACATCAATGTTGTTGTTCGACGCTATCCAGAGCATATCACAGTCCAAGTGATCGAAGCACTCTTGAAGCGTGGAATCAGATTGGTCGGACCAGCGTTGAACACATCTGAGCACGGGCGTTTGCTGTTTAAGTTTCTGTCTATAGGCTGGGAGCAACAAAATGGAGTTGTGGTCATATTTGCCGAAAGGAGGGCGAGGGAGGGCTTTGTATGCGTCGCTGAAGTAAGAGTAACAATGATCCAAAATGTATCCAGCCCGGGTCGCGCATTCGATATGCTAATAAGATTTAGGGAGCCTTATTTTCAGATTAACCTTGTTAAAATCCCCAACTACAATAAATGCAGCCTCAGGATATGTGGTTTCCAGTTTACATAGAATCCAATGAAGTTCTTTCAGGGCCGTCGAGGTGTCTGCTTGGGGGGGGGGGATGTACACGACTGTGATTATAATCAAAAAGAATTCTCTTGGTAGATAATGCGGTCGGCATTTGATTGTAAGGAATTCTAGGTCAGGTGAACAAATGGACTTGTGTTCCTGTATGTTGTTATGATCACACCACAACTCATTAATCATAAGGCATACACCCCCGCCCTTCTTCTTACCAGAGAGATGGTGTTTCTGTCGGCGCGATGCGTGAAGAAACCAGGTGGCTGTACCGACTCTGATAACGTATCTCCAGTGTGCCATGTTTCTGTGAAACAGAGAATGTTACAATCTCTGATGTCTCTCTGGAAGGCAACCCTTACTCGGATTTCGTCTACCTTGTTATCAAGAGACTGGACGTTGGCTAGTAGTATACTCGGGAGCGGTGGACGATGTGCCCGTCTACGGAGCCTGACCAGAAGACCGCTCCGTCTGCCCCTTCTGCAGCTCCGTTGTTTTGGGTCGCCTGCTGGGATCTGATCCACTGTCCTGGGTGGTGGACCAAACAGAGGATCCGCTTCGGGAAAGTCGTATTCCTGGTCGTAATGTTGATAAGATGATGTTGCTCTTATATCCAATAGTTCCTCCCGGCTCTATGTAATAAGACTTGAGATTTCCTGGGGTAACAGTGTAAGAAATAATACATAAAAAAACGAAATACTGCATAGTTTCCTGTCGAAAACATTAACTTGCTTGACCATGCTGCAGCTCATATAACTGTTTGTTACATGGACTTCACCAGACAGATGTTGCTCTCCGGTTTTGTGATGAAACAAAGTATGTGTAGTTGAATTTATTCTTTCACTGTGTGAATGTTTTCTTTTTGTTCTCATGGCCTCATTGTATGTCATGGTGGCATATGAACAAATGGATTATACAGCAAACAATGCAATTATCACAACAGGTTGTAATATGACTTTTCTTTACTGGTTTGGCTTGGCTTCTTCAGTGATTTTACCCACACACCGCTACTCTCTCCTTTCTCTATCTCTTTATTTCTCTATCTCCTGCTCCTCTGCCCTGCTTCTCAGGCGTGACTGCCCTCCACTGGAGAACCAGAGTACAACCTGCACTTTCCTCCACACACACACACGGATGGATATTCTCTCTATCTCTGAGTCCATGGGCTTCCACCGGTCAGAGCATGCTAACCTCACCTAAGCCTCAGCAGCTTCCTAATAAAGTTATCTACTGTCTTTCTCCCCTCCCTCCCTCTCTCTTATATCCCCTTGCCCCCCTCTGTGCCGGCCACGCTCTCTCCCCTGTGGTGATTTCACAGGCTGCCAGTTTCAGTCTGCAGGCCATCCCAGCTGACCAGGGCAGGCAGCCCTCTCTCATCCCGTTCCCATGGCCGTGTAGAGCCCGTGGTACAGCCCACTAGCCTGCTGGGAAAAACCCACTCCTTCTCTGAAGGGGAGAGCTGATTACTTACTCCCTCCCTCCATACAGCTAGGCCTACTCGCTAGCCCACTTTACTGTAGTGCAAGGCAAGCCTACAGGAACATAGTATACATGGTGGGAGAGCCTGAGTGGGAGGGTATGGGTATTTGGCACTGAAGCCTGTTTGCAGCTGTGAATGTGTTCTCTACATCAGTGCATATACACCGATGTAGAGAACAAGGATATTCCATAGAGAAGTTTTACTATGGCCACAGATACAGTGGATGAAATATGGTGGAGTGGAAGGTGGTGGACACTGAGAGCAGATGACAAAAGGATGTATGAGCTGAATACAGAGATACAGGGGGATGACAGGATGAAGGAATGTGTGAATAGGAAGACATGGTGAGATGAGGTGAGATTGAAGGGGTTGAGTGGAGGGGGGGGGACCCAGACAGGGATTGTGGGTAAATCCCTGAAATCATATCTGTTTTCTTCTCCCTCCTATCTTGGAATAGAATAATGTCTTCAACTTCTCCCCTATCCACACACACAAATACAGGGCCGTGTGAAATTGTCTGCAGGCTGTGGACAAGATGTCCATGAAGGATTAAACTGTGTGTGTGTGTAACTAGCATACAACTGAACATCACATTTGAAAATTATGTCCATTCCATTGATTTATTCTATATCTGTGGTAGTCCTTTACACTCGTACCTGTATAGGGGTTGAAAATGGCAGATTTGGGCACTGATAAATGTCTATATTGGATCGTTGTGGCTGTATAGTAACATGCTATACAGTGCATTCGGAAAGTATTCGGAACCCTTGACTTTTTCCACAATTTGTTACGTTACAGCCTTTTTGGTTTAAATTGTTAGTTTTTTTTAGGTAATGAGGTACTGAGCGCTCTGGAGCAGGTTTTCATCAAGGATCTCTCTGTACTTTGCTCCGTTCATCTTTCCCTAGATTCTGACTAGTCTCCCAGTCCCTGCCGCTGACAAACATCTCCACAGCATGATGCTGCCACCACCATGCTTCACCATAGGGATGGTACCAGATTTCCTCTAGATGTGATGCTTGGCATTCAGGCCAAAGAGTTCAATCTTGGTTTCATCAGACCAGAGAATCTTGTTTCTCATGGTCTGAGAGTCCTTTAGGTGCCTTTTGGCAAACTCCAAGCGGGCTATCATGTGCCTTTTACTGAGGAGTGGCTTCCGTCTGGCCACTCTACCGTAAAGGCCTGATTGGTGGAGTGCTGCAGAGATGGTTGTCCTTCTGGAAGGTTCTCCCATCTCCACAGAGGAACTTTGGAGCTCTGTCAGAGTGACAATCTGGTTCTTGGTCACCTCCCTGACCAAGGCCCTTCTCCCCCGATTGCTCAGTTTGCCCGGGCGGCCAGCTCTAGGAAGAGTCTTGGTGGTTCCAAACTTCTTTCATTTAGGAATGATGGAGGCCACTGTGTTCTTGGGGGCCTTCAATGCTGCAGACATTTTTTGGTACCCTTCCCCAGATCTGTGCCTCAAAACAATCCTGTCTCGGAGCTCTACTGACAATTCCTTCGACCTCATGGCTTGGTTTTTGCTCTGACATGCACTGTAAACTGTTGGACCTTATATAGACAGGTGTGTGCCTTTCTAAATCATGTCCAATCAATTGAATTCACCACAGGTGGACTCCAATCAAGTTGTAGAAACATCTCAAAGATGATCAATTGAAACAGAATGCACCTGAGCTCAATTTCGAGTCTTTTCGCTTTGTAATTATGGTGTATTGTGTGTAGATTGAGGATTTTTTTTATTTAATCCATTTTAGATAAGGCTGTAATGTAACAAAATGTGAAAAACTTCAAGGGGTCTGAATACTTTCCGAATGCACTGTACATGACATCAGAGCTCTGGCTCTGTTCTTTACAGCGCTGTATGGATTTGACTGACAGCCGTTCTGAACTTGAGCACCTCACGCAACAATAAGTTGTCCCCATCCCTCTAGCTAATTGGGCAATTTTTGCAAATGTTTTGTTATCTGAGTGAGGGAAATGCTGTAAATTAAAAGGACTCTATGTATTTTGAAAGATGAGACATTGAGGATAATATTAAATACTGCTTTGATGTTATACAAGCAAGACAAACACCCGTGAGTCCAAATGTGCACTTCACATTTCAATATCATAAAACTCATGTCATATACAGTGTCAACGCTTATGATTACTATGTTTGATGAACAGCTACAAGATGACTTGGCGTCATACCCTGGGTTGTTCTGGACAGATTGAGCCTGTTTTTCTATTGTGAAGAAAATTTGCCGCGGCCCACGCACCTGATTGCACTCAGTCATGACTCCTTTTTATGTGCACAAAAATGACTATCTGTTTCCCTGAATTGCATTGTCAAAGCCTAACACTGTAATATCGTATTGTATAACTTAGCTAGTTATGATGGCAATAGAACAGGCTTTCAGATGATGCTCACCTTACCCAGATTGCAATTTATAAATGGACCATTTTTGGATTGCATAAACAACAGTAATTGTGTGAGGGCAAATCAAAGTTTATTTGTCACGTGCGCTGAATACAACAGGTGTAGACCTTACAGTGAAATGCTTACTTACAGGCCCCAACCAACAGTGCCATTTTTAAGTAAAAAATAGGTGTTAGGTGAACAATAAATAAGTAAAGATTTTTTTTTTTAAACAACAGTGGAAAATAACAGTAGCGAGGCTATAACAGTAGTGAGGCAATAACAGTAGCGAGGCTATATACAGGCGCTGGTTAGTTGAGCTAATTGAGGTAGTATGTACTTGAATGTTTAGTTAAAGTGACTATACATATATGATAAACAGAGAGTTGCAGCAGCGTAAAAGAGGGGTTGGTTGGGGGAGGGGGGGACACACACAATGCAAATAGTCCGGGTAGCCATTTGATTACCTGTTCAGGAGTCTTATGGCTTGGGGGTTGAGATGCCTTTTGGTCCTAGACTTGGCGCTCCGGTACCGCTCGCCATGCAATAGTAGAGAGAACAGTCAATGATTGGGGTGGCTGGGGTCTTTGACAATTTGTAGGGCCTTCCTCTGACACCGCCTGGTGTAGAGGTCCTGGATGGCAGGCAGCTTAGCCCCAGTGATGTACTGGGCCATTCGCACTACCCTCTGTAGTGCCTTGCAGTCGGAGGCCGAGCAGTTTCCGTACCAGGCAGTGATGCAACCAGTCAGGATGCTCTCGCTGTTGCAGCTGTAGAACCTTTTGAGGATTTGAGGACCCATGCCAAATCTTTTTAGTTTCCTGAGGGGAAATAGGCTTTGTCGTGCCCTCTTCACGACTGTCTTGGTGTGTTTGGACCATTCTAGTTTGTTGGTGATGTGGACACCAAGGAACTTGAAGCTCTCAACCTGCTCCACTACAGTCCCGTCGATGAGAATGGGGGCGTGCTCAGTCATCTTTTTCCTGTAGTCCATAATCATCTCCTTATCGCCAGGGATGCAGGGTTGCATTCCAAACAAAACAACTACAAGTGTGTTTGCTCTAGTTCCTCAACGGCACAGCTAGGAGAGCCCAAAAAATGTAAAAGCCAGTCCGTTCAAGATTCACAGCAAAATTGGACTTCTAACCTTGTCCTGAAGATGTCGGAAAATGCCTTCAAAACTGGCCACTAGGGGCAATAGTGACCACTATTACCATCAAGTAGATTGTATTAGAGGTCCACCAATTATGATTTTTCAATGCCGATTCCGATTATTGGAGGGCCAAAAAAAAGCTGGTACCGATTAATCGGCCGATTTATATATATACACATATATTTGTAATAATGACAATTACAACAATACTGAATGAACAATGAACACTTTTATTTTCAATTAATATAACACATAAAATCTATTTAGCCTGAAATAAATAATGAAACATGCTCAATTTGGTTTAAATAATGCAAAAACACAGTGTTGGAGAAGAAAGTGAAAGTGCAATATGTGCCATGTAAAAAAGCTAACGTTTAAGTTCCTTGCTCAGAACATATGAAAGCTGGTGGTTCAACATTCCCAGTTAAGAAGTTTTAGGCTGTAGTTATTATAGGAATTATGACGCGTTGACTATTTTTCTCTATACCATTTGTATTTCATATACCTTTGACTATTGGATGTTCTAATAGGCACTTTAGTATTGCCAGCCTAATCTCAGGAGTTGATAGCGCAGTTTATGACCTCAAGCCTGTGTTTCAAGCATTGCTAAGAGCTGCTGGCAAACGCAGTAAAGTTTGAATGAATGCTTACGAGCCTACTGCTGCCTACCACCGCTCAGTCAGACAGCTCTATCAAATATCAAATCATAGACTTAATTATAATATAATAAACACAGAAATACGAGCCTTTGGTCATTAATATGGTCAAATCCGGAAACTATCATTTTGAAAACAAAACGTTTATTCTTTCCATGAAATACGGAACCATTCCGTATTTTATCGAGCGGGTGGCATCACTAAGTCTAAATATTGCTGTTACATTGCACAACATTCAATGTTATGTCATAATTATGTAAAATTCTGGCAAATTAGTTCGCAACGAGCCAGGCGGTCCAAAATGCTGCATGATGATAAATTATCAGGCACCGCATTGATTATATGCACGCAGGACAAGCTAATTAACCTAGTAATATCATCAACCATGTGTAGTTAACTAGTGATTATGTGAAGATTGATTGTTTTTTATAAGATAAGTTTAATGCTAGCTAGCATCTTAACTTGGCTCCTTGCTGCACTCGCGTAACAGGGAGTCAGCCTGCCACGCAGTTTCCTTGTGAAATGCAATATAATCAGCCATAATCGGCGTCCAAAAATGGCGATTACCGATTGTTATAAAAACTAGAAATCGGCCCTAATTAATTGTCCATGCCGATTAATCGGTCGACCTCGGTCGACCTCTACTCAGTATCAGAAGGTTGCGTGTTCAATCCCATTTGTAGACCATTAACCCTTACCTTAACCACTTGGAATGAGTGCCTAAACTCAACCATTAACTTTGATATTTGACATTTGGAGAAATGGAACGATACAGAGGAGCAGTGGCACAAAAACACGTTGAAATATGACATTTGGAGCAACATTGAAATATGACGTTTGGAGCTACATTGAAATTTGACGTTTGGAGCAACATTGAAATTTGATGTTTGGAGAACATGGGTAAATGCCTAATTCTGCAGTGAGACTGTGAAAGTTTTTAATTGAAGACTTAATTGAAGACTTATAAAGCATGTTATAATTATAGTCATAAAAGTGCATTGAGTCATAAAAGTGCATTGAAATTACTTAGGAACTGTGCACATTTTGGAGAGGTGTGGCCACTTGGAGACACCAGTTAGTCCTCTCACTCAAACTCTTGTCATTTTTTGTCTTATGTTGCGCCTACTCCACATTTTCCGAGAATATTCTTATCATGTTACTGAATGTATCCAGAGTATTTTCAGATTTCGTTTTAAACAATGTGGCGAAAAGTACAGTAAATGCTAAATTAAGGCCAGGCACCACAGACAAAAATTGTTTTTTGCTTCCATCTGTCAATTTTCAGATTTTGGGATATTTTGCAACTATAACTTCCATACTTTCATAAAATACACAAATGAATCGGCAATAATGTATATAAATACTTTAATTGTATCATTTTATCCCAACTCCGTCAAATACACCTACCATAAATGTTGTTCTTGATAGTATGTTTCACGTAGAACTTCCACCGCTATCTTTAAATCTCTCCATGTTGAATCATGTATCATTCAAACGCTTGTTTTCCGGAGCATATCGTTAGCTAGTCCATTCATGGCTGTATCCATTGTGACGTAGCGATTCGTTCTGAAAGATTAGTAATTTCCTGACATCCGATTGGTTACTGGAATTTCCGGAACCTGATTGGTCCCTGATCGGTCCCTTTCCGGAACCTGATTGGTTAAAATGCCTCACGTGGCGCGCAGCACTTGGTTGTTTGAAAATATCTCCCGCGAAGAATCAACGTAAAGAGAGACAAAATGAAAACATCTCGAAGACTATACCGACAGCATGTGAATAAAAATAGGCGATCTCAGTTAGCCAATGCGAGAAAAGCAGTGAATGAAAGAAACAATTTGCCTGATCCGCCGATCGAGGCAGTACAGATAGAGGAGGGAAATTAAGTAGCCCGCAGCAGCGCTTTGAGAAGCAAATTAGTTGAGATGAATATGACCACTAGCAGCGATCAACCAGACAGCAGCCAGCCAACAGTGGCTTTTATTCCACATGTCTCAAATAAACTTGTACATGATTTGATTTGCCCAAATTGTCTGAACACTGGACTGAAAATCACCATAGACTTCACCAACCAGTGATTCTGTAATTCTGTCATGATAGAATGTGCAGACTGTGAAGGTGATCGTGATGCATTTAGGAGGAGTGTTCACATTTCCGTCCGGCTGCAGGAGTGCTCCAGGGGAGATGTGGCATTTGATATAAATGTGAGGATGTGAGAACTTGGACTTGGTTATGCAGCTCTAAAGAAAATAAGCAAAGTCCTAGGGATTCCTTCCTTGCATCTCAGCTCATATCAGAGACATGAGAGGAGAATGACAGGTAAATAAAAAGAGAGAGTGGCCCATTATTGACAGGTGACTTGCTGTGTATAAATATTATTTATTTCCTTGTTCCAGCAAATGTATTCAAAGTTAATAAAACAGAGTGATAGGAAAACATAACTATACAATGAGCCAGTCACATAGGCCTACAGTGTCATAGGGCTGTAGCCTAATGTGATTAGTGAGAAATTAGCTTTATGTAAAGTAAATACATGCTGATATGCTCATATTTAGTCCTGCAGTTATGTCTGTAATGTCGACAGACATAATAAGTACTTTTTCCAACCCACTTTAGTTGCAGAGATTCAGAGAAGAGCAGATATAGAGCCAGACATAGCAGTTGCTGAAGGAGGATGAGGATGCCATCATAGACATTAATGTATCCTTCGATGGCACTTGGCACAAAAGAGGATCCACTTCCAACTATGGGATAGGTGTATGCATTGGTGCTGGTACCAGCGAGCCATAGAAAATTGTGAAAATCCACCCCGTCACAAAAACCTTGGGAGGCCATACATTTTGTAATAGAAAGGTTGCACAGAAAATGGTACCTGTATATCATAGGATGTCAAATGATAATGTCCTCAAAAGAATGTAGCACGGAGGAACCCAGAATGCAAATGAATGTCCGAACTCTGTAATATGGTCGCAATGCCCCAAAACTGTCTTTGTGGGCAAAAGGCGCATTGACGGAGCATCCAGTATGGCAGTAGCCACGTTCAATGAGGGAGCCACTACTATAACAAATGTGATGAACAAATTGTGCATTGACAGCACTTTGGTGACACTGGAGCAATCAGAGAGGAGTTGTGAGAGCTGATGCTGCTTCAATGGAGTGTGCCAAACATAGGCGCAGTTCTCATGACACAGGCAAGAAAGTAAAGCATCCCCAGCAACAACTCAAAGGGCCTTACATATGAGGCAGGTATAGCTGATTAATGTTCTGCACATTTCAACAGCCATATAAAATCCTTGCATGTGACAGATTGAGCAAAGTGATATGAGAATTTGCCCAACAGACCAGTATTCAAAGCATATGCTCTATTGCTTTAAACATATTTTACATTTTAGTCATTTAGCAGACACTCTTAGCCAGAGCGACTTACAGTAGTGAATGCATACATTTCATTTCATGCATTTTTACTGGCCCCCCGTGGGAATCAAACCCACAACCCTGGCGTTGCACACACCATGCTCTACCAACTGAGCCACAGGGAAGCTACAACAAATGTATTAAACGTGCTAATGTATTTGTAAAAGGTATATTTGATGTTTATTTGTCAGTTTAGAAGTGATATATAAATAAGAGTTTTAATTAATGTGACATAAATGGTCATATTTATGGAAAGTACATTTCAATTGCATTAGCCTACCTTTATCGGCCATTTTCTCGAAATGACATGCTCCCTGTGCGCCAATTAATTTTTCTCCGTCTTCAAAGGACGTACATTCCCATTATTCCACACCCAGGTTCTTAGGTCTTATAGTCAGACTTTTAAAGAGGATTTTTTTAATATCTTGTGTCGTTTTGATTTTAAGTGTCATTGTATGTGTAAATATAAGCAAAATATGCATCCATCATACATGTGAATAGTGTTTTTTAAATCATTCCATGAAATGACAATATTTTGATAAACTGATCTGTAAAAGTCTGACCATTGAGTGTCTTATCACAATAAAACAAAAACAAAAACATTCTGCCTTGAAGCAATGTGTTGAAAAACAGATTCTCGTAATATGCAAATTTGCGCACATTTAAGGATGGTTTGCCTAATTTGCATATGTAAATGTTCAAATAAATAACATTTGTAATACAATATTATCTTATTTATGTATACTTTCAACTGGTAAAGTTTCAGTCTAATGAGAGTAAAGGGGGGGAAAAAAATCCCTATTTTCCTGTGGTGCCTGGCCATAACATAAAATCAACAGTGTAATGATTGGATTCAGTCTTGTCAGGTGAACTGTTGTGTCCTCACCTTTTAGTCTAATAATCCTCCCATAATCTCCCAACTGTTTCCTTTCAATTGCTACCATTGTTATGCATTTTCATATTTCTTCTGTAAGAAACATTTCAATTTAGCCCAATCCATATAAGCCAAATTCCACGAAGTGTAAAGGGTTAACATGCTACCCTCCTCCTCCTCCTCCTTGCAGATAAAGAGTGAGTACAGTATGTGTACTTTCTTTGAACTTGTTTCCTCCCTCTGTCTGTCCAGGTATTCTAAGCTGGCCGACCCAGCTGAGTGGCTGTCCATCAACACCACCAACGGTCAGATCGTCACCACGGCAACCCTGGACAGAGAGTCCATCTACGTCAAAAACAACATCTACGAAGCCACCTTCCTCGCAGTTGATAACGGTGAGACTGTGTCCACTGTGTGTGTGTGTGTGTGTGTGTCAGAAAGAAATGACAGAGAGAAAGAAGAGATGATATGCAGATGAAAAAGGTGGTCCCAGCGGGGTTGAGCAGAGACATAACTAAAGCTGAGTTAGAGCGGAAACTCTTGGTTACCAAGAGCTAGTCATGCTGTATCGATCCGTTGTCCTTTCTTTTCTCGCTCCACCTCTCCTCTCTTTTCCTCCTCTCTTCCTTTCTCCTCTGCCCATGGCATTGAGTGTGGGACATCCAGTTTGTTCTGCCACCCAGTCGAAGCTCAAGCTTAACCGAGCACAAACTCAATCACAGCAAACAAAAACACTATTTTTTTCTCATGCGGAAGCAAACCGAGTACTTTCCCCCTCCCAAAGTGCCTTATCAGTGACATGCAGTGCATTGGTGTGTTTACCTAAAGTTGGGACGACTTTGAAGCATGATTGACATTTCTTGTGCGTGTGTGTGTGTGTGTGTGTGTGTGTGTGTGTGTTAACAGTGATTGACAACTTCAGAGACCATGACGTGTACTTCCTGTGTTGTTTTCTGCAGCACAGGGGGGCATTAGACAGCAAACCCATTAGGGCTGACACGCTCCCTTAATTTCCATGCCTCCGCTCGCAATTTCTCTTTTTCTCTCCTTTCCTTTCCCTTCTCTTTTTCCATTTCTTCTTCTCTGTCCCTGTCTCTCTCCTTGCACACTTTTTCAAAGCCCTCTGACCCTATGAAAGTTCCTTGTGACGTGTTGTCTCTGCACTACGCTTCTGTATTCACCTCTGTCTCTTCCTTCTCATTATGTAGATCACAGTTTTAGGTGCGCCACAAGTGGTATTATTGGGAAATTGTGGCTGCGTGTGTGTGTGTTGCAGACTGTGTGGGTGTAGGGGGAATGTCTGCAGTGATAAAGTGAGAGGGATTATGGAAGCGCTGGGGGTGGAGGGAAGAAGGGAGGATGAGAGGAGGCAGAAAGAGAAAGCGGGGGGTACAGTATTTAGGAGAGAAACACAGTCAGAGAGAGCTAACATATTATCATGGCTGTCACCACCAAATCACCTACATAAACATCTGTTTTAACCCGCCTATGGATTTGTTTATTTCTTCTTTAAAGAACATAAGGGAGGCTTGCTAGAAGTCCTTTCTTCACACCTGAAATCTTTAGCCGACATGAAGAAAAAAAACATTATTACAAATCCTTTTGAGGAATTTACACAAACATAATTATTTATTTAGCTGGTTAAAACCCCCATAATTCTCCTATCAGCCTCAGCAAGCTGCTTCCACATGTCCCCCATACATGACTGGGATTAACAAACTAAACCGCCAGACAGGAGAACTAAACCCTCCAGACGGGAACTAAACCGCCAGACAGGGGAACTAAACCGCCAGACAGGGGAACTAAACCGCCAGACAGGGGAACTAAACCGCCATACTGGGGAACTAAACCCTCCAGACGGGAACTAAACCGCCAGACAGGGGAACTAAACCGCCAGACAGGGGAACTAAACCACCATACAGGGGAACTAAACTGCCAGACAGGGGAACTAAACCGCCAGACAGGAGAACTAAACCCTCCAGACGGGAACTAAACCGCCAGACAGGGGAACTAAACCGCCAGACAGGGGAACTAAACCACCATACAGGGGAACTAAACTGCCAGACAGGGGAACTAAACCGCCAGACAGGAGAACTAAACCCTCCAGACGGGAACTAAACCGCCAGACAGGGGAACTAAACCGCCAGACAAGGGAACTAAACCACCATACAGGGGAACTAAACCGCCAGACAGGGGAACTCAACCGCCAGACAGGAGAACTAAACCCTCCAGACGGGAACTAAACCGCCAGACAGGGGAACTAAACCGCCAGACAGGGGAACTAAACCGCCAGACAGGGGAACTAAACCGCCAGACAGGGGAACTAAACCCTCCAGACGGGAACTAAACCGCCATACAGGGGAACTAAACCACCATACAGGGGAACTAAACCGCCAGACAGGGGAACTAAACCGCCAGACAGGGGAACTAAACCGCCAGACAGGGGAACTAAACCCTCCAGACGGGAACTAAACCGCCAGACAGGGGAACTAAACTGCCATACAGGGGAACTAAACCGCCATACAGGGGAACTAAACCGCCAGACAGGGGAACTAAACCGCCATACAGGGGAACTAAACCGCCAGACAGGGGAACTAAACCGCCATACAGGGGAACTAAACCGCCAGACAGGGGAACTAAACCGCCAGACAGGGGAACTAAACCGCCAGACAGGGGAACTAAACCCTCCAGACGGGAACTAAACCGCCATACAGGGGAACTAAACCGCCATACAGGGGAACTAAACCGCCAGACAGGGGAACTAAACCGCCAGACAGGAGAACTAAACCCTCCAGACGGGAACTAAACCGCCATACAGGGGAACTAAACCGCCAGACAGGGGAACTAAACCGCCAGACAGGGGAACTAAACCCTCCAGACGGGAACTAAACCGCCAGACAAGGGAACTAAACCGCCATACAGGGGAACTAAACCGCCATACAGGGGAACTAAACCGCCAGACAGGGGAACTAAACCGCCATACAGGGGAACTAAACCGCCAGACAGGGGAACTGAACCGCCAGACAGGGGAACTAAACCCTCCAGACGGGAACTAAACCGCCAGACAGGGGAACTAAACCGCCATACAGGGGAACTAAACCGCCATACAGGGGAACTAAACCGCCATACAGGGGAACTAAACCGCCAGACAGGGGAACTAAACCGCCATACAGGGGAACTGAACCGCCAGACAGGGGAACTGAACCGCCAGACAGGGGACCTAAATCATCAGATAGGGGACCTAAACCGCCAGAAAGGGGAAAGTAAACCGCCAGTCAGGGCACAGTAAACCGCCAGACACGGGACTGTGAACCGCCAGAGAGGGGACAGTGAAACGCCAGACAGGGGACTGTGAACCGCCAGAGAGGGGACAGTGAACCGCCAGACAGAGGACTGTGAACCGCCAGAGAGGGGACAGTGAACCGCCAGACAGAGGACTGTGAACCGCCAGAGAGGGGACAGTGAACCACCAGACAGGGGACTGTGAACCACCAGAGAGGGGACAGTGAACCGCCAGACAGGGCACTGTGAACCGCCAGACAGGGGACTGTGAACCGCCAGAGAGGGGACAGTGAACCGCCAGACAGGGGACTGTGAACCGCCAGAGAGGGGACAGTGAACCGCCAGACAGGGGACTGTGAACCGCCAGACAGGGGACTGTGAACCGCCAGAGAGGGGACAGTGAACCGCCAGACAGGGAACTGTGAACCACCAGACAGAGGACTGTGAACCGCCAGAGAGGGGACAGTGAACCGCCAGACAGGGGACTGTGAACCGCCAGAGAGGGGACAGTGAACCGCCAGACAGGGGACTGTGAACCGCCAGACAGGGGACTGTGAACCGCCAGAGAGGGGACAGTGAACCGCCAGACAGGGAACTGTGAACCACCAGACAGAGGACTGTGAACCGCCAGACAGGGGACAGTGAACCGCCAGACAGGAGACAGTAAACTGCCAGACAGGGGAACCCTTCCGGTCTTATGTGCGTGTGAGCCTATGCACACAAAAGCAATGTGATGTGTGTCTTACCACTGTTCCAATAGAGAACATACAGACGCCGGAGTAGAGATAGACACAGTAAGCAGTGAAGTGGAATTGAGAACATAGTATCCACAGACTTGATGAAGAACATACAGTATGGTCCTTTTGTCACCATGCAGACTACAGAGAACATACTGTATGGTAGCTACCTGGTTTACACAGTGGTCATCATAGTATTGGAGACAAGTACTGAATAAGAGCCAACGTTGAGATGATAATCCCCATTTTACCTTTATTTAAATAGGCAGGTCAGTTACAAACAAATTCTTATTTTCATTGACAGCCTAGGAACAGTGGGTTAACTGTCTTGTTCAGGGGGAGAACAACATAATTGTACCTTGTCAGCTCAGGGATTTGAACTTGCAACCTTTCAATTGCTAGTCCAACGCTGTAACCACAAGGCTACCCTGCCGCCCCATTTAAAATGTGGGGATTATCATCTCAACGTTGGCTCTTGTTCAGTACTAGTCTCCAATACTATGATGACCATATTCACCAGCAACAGCGTTGGGTTATGAACTGGTAACTGATGTAAATGATCATGACTGCAGGATATCCTTAATATTCCATTTTATAACCCACATTTTTACTTTTATTCTCTGCTTTAGGGGTTTCCGTGGCCTACTCCCAGTTAGCCTTAACAGAAGAGTAATAAGTTTATCTTCCTCTGGTACCCCTCTCCCTCCTCTCTCTTTCTCTCTCCCGCTCCTCTGTAGTACTCTTTATCTCACTCTCCCCTCCTTCTCCATCTTTGTCAAATGTCTTGCACTGTTGCCATGTTTAATTGCCAGATCTGTGAGCTTTACATAAATCTTTGGTAAATGACAGAGCTCTTATCTCTATCCCGGGCTTGGTTCTGGGACACTTCCCCACTAACCATTGGCTGAGCCAGCGGGGCGTAGCAGGGAAATTACTCCTAATTGGAGGCAGCAAGGGTCACCGGCCCCCTGACAAACACTCTCAATAAACAGCATTGAGCTGATAGTACTGCTGCACACAGTCTCTCTCTCTCTCATTAAGACGGAGACAGACAGTCTCTAACTTTCTTTCTTTTTGACACACACATTACTCTCTTTTTCTCTAGTATACTCTATCCATTCCTCTGTATTACACATTTGGACTTTTTCTCTTTCCTCTTGCTGTACTTTGTTGTTCTGTCTCTCTTGTCCTGTCTCTCTGATTGCTGAAGGCCTTTTTTCTCTTCCTTCTTTCCCTGACATCTAAATGTTATGTGGCCATGTTCCATTGGTTCACTCAATCAATAAAAATGGCCTTCATATTGTGTATGTATACATTTACACACACACACACACACACACACACACACACACACACACACACACACACACACACACACACACCTCAGAGAAAATATCCACGGACTGTTTTAATAACAACAACAGTAACAATAACCCCTTCCCTTACCTCATCTCCCCCTCTCCTCTCCTCTCCTCCACTCTCCCCCTCTCCTCTCCCCCTCTCCTCTCCTCTCCTCCACTCTCCCCCCCTCCTCTCCTCCACTCTCCCCCTCCTCCACTCTCCCCCTCTCCTCTCCTCCACTCTCCCCCTCTCCTCTCCCCCTCTCCTCTCCTCCACTCTCCCCCTCTCCTCTCCTCCACTCTCCCCCTCTCCTCTCCCCCTCTCCTCTCCTCCACTCTCCCCCTCTCCTCTCCTCCACTCTCCCCCTCTCCTCTCCTCCACTCTCCCCCTCTCCTCTCCTCCACTCTCCCCCTCTCCTCCACTCTCCCCCTCTCCCTCCTCTTCTTCTCCTCCACTCTCCCCCTCTCCTCTCCTCTTCTTCTCCTCCACTCTCCCCCTCTCCTCTCCTCCACTCTCCCCCTCTCCTCTCCTCCACTCTTCCCTTACCTCATCTCCCCCTCTCCTCTCCTCCACTCTTCCCTTACCTCATCTCCCCCTCTCCTCTCCTCCACTCTTCCCTTACCTCATCTCCCCCTCTCCTCTCCTCTCCTCCTCTCCTCTCCTCTCCTCCTCTCCTCTCCTCCACTCTCCCCCTCTCCTCTCCTCCACTCTCCCCCACTCCTCTCCTCCACTCTCCCCCTCTCCTCTCCTCCACTCTTCCCCTCTCCTGCCTCTTCTTCCACTCTCTCTCTTCCCTCCTCTTCTTCTCCCCCACTCTCCCCCTCTCCTGTCCTCCTCCCAGGCTCTCCCATGGCCAGCGGTACAGGAACCCTCCAGATCTATCTGATAGATGTGAATGACAACGCTCCATCTCTGCTTCCCCGCGAGTCTCAGATCTGTGAGCGCATCAACCGCAACGCCGGCATCAACATCACGGCTGCAGACTCAGACACGGACCCCAACGTAGGACCCTTTGTATTCGAGCTGCCCACCTTCCCCGCCAGCATACGACGCAACTGGACTGTGTCACGTCTCAACGGTGAGGGGACCGCCAGATGTAGATTGGGGGGGGTGAGTGTTCTGATATTGGGTATTAACAGTATGTCTCTCCCCTCCCCTTCCCAGGTGACTATGCCCGGTTGAGTTTGCGGATCCAGTATCTGAAGCCTGGGGTGTATGAGGTGCCTGTGATTGTGAGCGACTCGGGGAACCCTCCTCTCTCCAACAGGTCCGTTATAAAGGTCAAGGTGTGTCCGTGTGATGAGAACGGAGACTGCACCCTGGTCGGGGCTGTGGCTGCCGCTGGACTGGGGACTGGAGCCATCATAGCCATACTCATCTGTATCATCATACTGCTCAGTGAGTATACTGACTGGACATCGTAGATACACACAAACTTTTTTTATTGTATTCACAAGCACGCACAAAGAATACACATACACACCTGCCATACCTCCAGACGCTTCACTTAGATTCACTCAGAGCCATCACTTTCTTATTAACAACAAATCGGGTTCACCGTGGTTAGAGAGTATAGAAAGAGACTAGGTTTGTCAGAGTGAATCAGTTTACTCAAGTTCAGTTTTCATTTGAGTGTAAACATTCTTTTCAATTGTGATTGATCACATTGACTGAAAGTGTTGAAAATACGCTAAAAACATCCCAAATACATCATCTATACAGCTAAAAACAACAATACAATGTAAAAACAAGTTGACATTCAGGTTAAAGAAAGTGTGCTTTCTCAATGTACAGTTGAAGTCGGAAGTTTAAATACACCTTAGCCAAGTACATTTAAACTCAGTTTTTCACAATTCCTGACATTTAATCCTAGTAAAAAATTCCCTGTCTTAGGTCAGTTAGGATCATCACTATATTTTAAGAATATGAAATGTCAGAATAATAGTAGAGAGAATTCTTTCTTTCATCTTTTATTTATTTCATCACATTTCCAGTGGGTTATCATTGTAAATAAGAATTTGTTCTTAACTGACTTGCCTAGTTAAATAAAGGTTAAATAAAAATATATATTTTTTAAGATTATGCATATTGGGTCCGGTTGGGAAAGCCCCAGGTTCATTTCAGAATGGGTCCAACTTTTTGGACCCGTGAAGATCTCTACCTGTAGCTACCACTACCTCCTCCCTACACACAGTACATCAGATCCCTCCTTATGATCACATGGTATATCAAACCAACTTTCATACCAGATGCTGAAGAGGGTAATGATTTGCTGTTCTCTCGTTTGGGCCTTACAATCAAACATTTACCATGCAGTAAACACAATAGCATACAGGTTGTATTTTAGATGAATGCCTAGCTGGCCACCAGAATGTGTTCTCTCTGAGTTGGTGACCCCATGGGTTTTATTATTGGGTTCTGTCAGACAGGGGTTTTAATGTGTAGTTGTCTTGCTGAGGTGCTGCTGGTGGTTTGTTTTGTGGCTGTGTGGTGTGTGCTCATTTACATCGTGGGTTTCACTTTTGTGTATAGTGGTACAGTCCTATGCACTACAAATGTGTAGAGTTTTTTGTGTGGTTGTGTGTTTTGCAGTCGGCCTTTAAGTGTGTTGTTAAAGGTGTGTTGGTTGTGTATATTGCCGTAGGCCAATAATGTGGTTTAAGTGTTTTGTAGTAGAAGTGTTTTAATAAGGGTTTATTGGTTGTGTGTTTTGCAGTTGAAGGGTATTCTTTAATGTGTGTTCATTGTGTGTTTTGCAGTATTATTGTGTTGTTAGAGGTGTTTTGTGTGTGTGTGTGTGTGTGTGTGTGTGTGTGTGTGTGTGCGTGTGCGTGTGCGTGTGCGTGTGTGTGTTGTGTGGTGTTCCAGGTATGGTGCTAGTGTTTGTGGTGTGGATGAAGCGTAGAGAGAAGGAGAGGCAGACCAAACAGCTGCTGATCGACCCAGAGGACGATGTCAGAGATAACATTCTGAAATACGACGAGGAAGGAGGGGGAGAGGAGGACCAGGTACACACGCACACACACACTGAGAGACACACACTCAGAGACACACGCGCGCACACACACACACACACACACACACACACACACACACACACACACACACACACACACACACACACACACACACACACACACACACACTGAGAGACTAACACATACAGAGAGACACACACTGAGAGACACACACACAAATACAGACTTATAAACATATACATGTATGTTTACAGTATACAGTGCCTTCGGAAAGTATTCAGACCCCTTCACTTTTTCCACATTTTATTAGGTTACAGCCTTATTCAAAAATTGCTATAATTGTTTTTTTTGGTCATCAATCTACACACAATACCTCATAATGACAAAGCAAAGCAGGTTTTTATCAATTTTAGCAAATTAAATGTATGAAAAAAATAAAATGAACATGTACGTACTGTAAGTATTCAGACCCTTTACTCAGTACTTTGTTGAAGCACCTTTGGCAGAAATTATAGCCTCAAGTCTTCTTGGGTATGACGCTACAAGCTTGGCACACCTTTATTTCGGGAGTTTCTCCCATTCTTCTCTGCAGATCCTCTCAAGCTCTGTCAGGTTGGATGGGGAGCGTTGCTGCACAGCTATTTTCAGGTCTCTCCCGAGATGTTCGATCGGGTTCAATTCCGGGCTCTGGCTGGGCCACTCAAGGACATTCAGAGACTTGTCCCCCATTGTCTTGGCTGTGTCCTTAGGGTCGTTGTACTGTTGGAAGGTGAACCTTCTCCCCAGTCTGAGGTCCTGAGCACTCTGGAACAGGTTTTCATCAAGGATCTCTCTGTACTTTGCTCCGTTCATCTTTACCTCTATGCTGACTGGTCTCCCAGTGGCTGCCGTTGAAAAACACCCCCACAATATAATGCTGCCACCACCATGCTTCACGTTAGTGGTGGTGACAGGTTTCCTCCAGACATGACGCTAGGCATTCAGGCCAAAGTGTTGAACCTTGGTTTCATCAGACCAGAGAATCTTGTTTCTTATGGTCTGAGAGTATTTTAGGTTCCTTTTGGCAAACTCCAAGCAGGCTGTCATGTGCCTTTTACCAAGGTGTGGCTTCTGTCTGGCCACTCTACCATAAAGGCCTGATTGATGGAGTGCTGTAGAGATGGTTGTCCTTCTGAAAGATTCTCCCATCTTCACAGACGAACTCTAGAGCTCTGTCGGAGTGACCATCGTGTTTTTGGTCACTTCCCTGACCAAGGCCCTTCTCCCCCAATTGCTAAGTTTGGCCAGGCGGCCAGCTCTAGGAAGAGTCTTGGTGGTTCCAAACTTCTTCCATTTAGGAATGATGGAGGCCACTGTGTTCTTGGGGACCTTCAATGCTTCAGAAATGTCTTGGTACCCTTCCCCCAGATCTGAGCCTCGACACAATCCTGTTTCGAAGCTCTACGGACAATTTCTTCGACCTCATGGCTTGGTTTTTGCTCTAACATGCACTGTCAACTGTGGGACCTTTATATAGACAGGTGTGTGCCTTTCCAAATCATGTTCAATCAATTGAATTTACCACTGGTGGACTCCAATCAAGTTGTAGAAACATCTCAAGGATGATCAATGGTAACAGGATGCACCTGAGCTCAATTTCAAGTCTCACAGCAAAGGGTCTGAATACTTATATAAATAAGTTGTATTTTATTTTGTATTTGTATACATGTGAAAACATTTCTCAAATCCTGTTTTTGCTTTGTCATTATGCGGTATTGTGTGTAGATTACTGAGGATTTTTTTTATTCAATACATTTTAGAATAAGACTGTAATGTAGCAAAATGTTGAGTGATCTGAATACACATATATATTACACATACACCCACAAACACTGAGTACAAGTTAGTTATGTCTTGAGGTTGACTGTAACATCTGTCTGTGTGTGTCTCTGTGCAGGACTATGACCTAAGCCAGCTGCAGCAGCCTGACTCTCTGGAGCACATCATCAGTAAGCCCCTGGGGGTACGGAGGGTGGACGAGCGCCCCATCATCCCTGAGTCCCAGTATCCCATCCGGCCTGCGGTCCCCCACCCTGGAGATATCGGGGACTTCATCAACGAGGTGAGGGGGGCAACCAGGGGTCATAGTATTGTTTTGTTTATTTCTTTATCAAGATATCGTTTAGTCTGTCAGCACTTTTCTACTTGGGATCTGACACAAACACAGACACAATTCCACATACAAGACACAACTACAAACACTCAACATGAGACATTGAAATAAAAAAGGAAGACATCTGTAAATATGTGGAGGTGCATATACTGTGTACCTCCTTATTTCTAAGATACATTTGATGCACCTTCTGTTTCAGGTAAATGTGTGAGATCTGAGGATAATATTGCATAAATGTAGGCATTTTCTGCGTGCTGTTTGTTTATAGGCTTCAATCCTCTGAGCTCTGGCAACAGTGGAGATGGAGATTACCTGACAGCTGTTATCACACACACACACACACACACACACACATACATGCACGCACACATGCGTGTGTACGTAACCCCAATTTAAACGCACTCGTGCAAGAACGCTTTGACTGACAGGCGGCGTGACAACATGTTCACACTTGAGAAGTATTGGCAGCTGTTCAGCTTTGATCCATCCTGCCTACACACACATATACACACACATATACACACACACACACACACACACACACACACACACACACACACACACACACACACACACATATACACACACATATACACACACACACACACACATATACACACACACACACACACACACATATACACACACACACACACACACACACACACACACACACACACACACACACACACACACACACACACACACACACACACACACACACACACACACACACACACACACACACACACACACACTGATCTCGCTCCAGCAGTCTGGCAAAACACAAACACATGGTGGCTCGGCTGCCCACTGTATCCTCCTCCTTGGGGATTCTACATCCCTGCCAATGACATCACTCTGTCACTCCCAATATATTGCCTGTATGCCAACATTTCTCATCTCCTCTATGGTGTTTCCTTAGCCTGTGTATGTTATCTTACTGAAAGCCTACCCTCCTCTGTCTCTATATAGTACTATACACTAACCTTGCTAATCCTGTTGGCCTTTGCTGTGATGCTTCCTCAGCCTGTGCTCTATTAACATTTAAACAGCCTAACCAGCTCTGCTACGGTGAGTAAAATGTTCAGAGTGAGGTGTTCTCTCATTTGTGTCTGGAAGTAGCTAGCTAGCAAGCTAGCTTGGGTGCTTGGTTGGGACAAGCATGCATTGGCAGGCAAGGTGCAGCAGGATGAGTAGGCTACAATTCCCCATCGTTTATCAGTGCAATTTTGATGGCCAACTAGCTGTAAAAGTTTGAGAGGGTTTATCTAATGTTCCTTCGTTATATTTTAGCTCATCTTGCTCTGGCTAGCATTAGTTGTTGACCTTGTTGTTGTTGATGTGCATGACTGAGGGAGAGAAAGCCTACCCTTTCATGGTAGTTTGATCGATAGCACTGTAAAGTTCTCAAATGTAAGAGGACTCCGTGGGATTTACATATTTGCAGAAATCCATTCAGGTGTATTTTGTGGCTTTTGGAAAATGCGTTCTAATGATCTAAAGTCACGCTGTTGCTACTGCCTGTAAACACACAGTCCATTTCAAAGTGAATGATGGCAGGACCATGTGGCAAATGACTTGTTTTCATAAAGGCCTACAGTAGCTCTGATTGGCTATAGCGCACTGGTAGACGCTATATTGGTATTCTTCCTAGGGGTGTATATGAACAGATTTTAATATTGCTAAAATGCTGTCAGTTCCACTTTAACCCCCCTCCCTCCCTACAGGTCAGCCTGTTTACTATTAACTCCTCTCTCTATCTCCCTCCAGGGTTTGCGGGCGGCAGACAACGACCCCACGGCCCCTCCATATGACTCCCTCCTGGTGTTTGACTACGAGGGCAGTGGCTCCACGGCCGGCTCCGTCAGCTCCCTCAACTCCTCCAGCACAGGGGACCAGGACTACGACTACCTCAACGACTGGGGCCCCCGCTTTAAGAAGCTGGCCGATATGTATGGGGGAGGGGAAGATGACTAGGGCCACAAATCCACCCTACTCAGCTGGTCTGCCATGCTCTCTATGTCTCTACAACCTTGGTGGGGTCCTCAGATCTCCAACTTTAATACACACCTCACACACACACACCAACCAACTGAACTGACCTAGCAACAGACCAATCAATTAAGCAACCGCCATAGTGGACTGTGCAACAAGGCAGCTTTGGGTCCTACTGTACTGTACTGTACTGTACTATACTGAGCCCTCTCCTGCTCCAAGACTGTCTAAGACTGAAACTTATGCTCTCCAGGTTTTTTGGTAGATTATGGGGTTGGTTACTTTTGTTGTGTGTTTTTTATTTTTTTTATTATTTTTTATTATCTCTTGCTGTCTTCTCTGTCCTTAAAAGCAAGCTATTTTCTGGTGTTGGGAGGCCATTGGCTCCCCATTTCCGCATCAGCCCCCAGCCGTCCCTTTGCAGATAGTCCAAGCTGCATATTGTGTGACGGGGAAGAAAAGAAAGAGAAACACAGAATGTCAATTCTTTCTTCTGCGTGGAAGGCCCTGGTTTAATCTCTCTGAACTTTGAATTCCATAGAACAGAAGCACTGTTGTTTAAGAAGTGCCTTCAGTGGTGCGTATTATGTCTGACTCTCGCTATCTCAGGATTGGTTCCCATTTTCTGGGCTAACGTGGGGCACCGCCCCCTTATAACCCCTCACATTACAAATCTGACCTTCACGTCCGACTTCCTGTGTGTCATGTCCATCACCCTGTCATGCAACATGGACAGACACAGGAGAAGTTGCAGAGGGATTTGCCTTTGGGGGTGAGGGGGTATCAGGAGAGGGAGTGCTCTGTACAAAGACATACATTACCAGTCAAAAGTTTGGACCCACCGACTCATTCAAGGGTTTTTCTTTAGCTATTTTCTACATTGTAGAATAATAGTGAAGACATAAGAAATATGAGAACACATATGGAATCATGTAGTAACCAAAAAAGTGCTAAACAAATCAAAATATATTTTATATTTGAGATTCTTCAAAGTAGCCACCCTTTGCCTTGATGACAGGTTTCGAGCGCCAGAGAGGGTAGGCACCAGAGAGGGGAAGAGGTAGCAGGTGTGACAGATGGAGTGCTGCATCAGATGACCTGGCCTCCACAATCACCCGCGTCCACAATCAACCAACTCAACCCAATTGAGATGGTTTGGAATGAGTTGGACCGCAGAGTGAAGGAAAAGCAGCTAATAAGTGCTCAGCATATGTGGGAACTCAAGACTGTTGGAAAAGCATTCCAGGTGAAGCTGGTTGAGAGAATGACAAAAGTGTGCAAAGCTGTCATCAAGGCCTAGAATGCCAGCATCCCGGAGTTTCCTCTTCACTGTTGACATTGAGACTGGTGTTTTGCGGGTACTGTTTAATGAAGCTGCCAGTTGAGGACTTGTGAGGTGTCTGTTTCTCAAACTAGACACTCTAATGTACTTGTCCTCTTGCTCAGTTGTGCACTGGGGCCTCCCACTCCTCTTTCTATTCTGGTTAGAGCCAGATTGCACTGTTCTGTGAAGGGATTAGTACACAACGTTGCACAAGATCTTCAGTTTCTTGGCAATTTCTCGCATGGAATAGCCTTAATTTCTCAGAACAAGAATAGACTGACAAGTTTCAGAAGAAAGTTCTTTGTTTCTGGCCATTTTGAGCATGTAATCGAACCCACAAATGCTGATGCTCCAGATACTCAACTAGTCTAAAGAGGGCCAGTTTTATTGCTTCTTTAATCAGGACAACAGTTTTCAGCTGTGCTAACATAATTGCAAAAGGGTTTTCTAATGATCAATTAGCTTTTTAAAATGATAAACTTGGATTAGCTAACACAACGTGCCATTGGAACACAGGAGTGATGGTTGCTGATAATGTGCCTCTGTACGCCTATGTAGATATTCCATTAAAAATCAGCCATTTCCATCTACAATAGTCATTTACAACATTAACAATGTCTACACTGTATTTCTGATCAATTTGATGTTATTTTAATGGACAAAAAAATTGCTCTTCTTTCAAAAACAAGGACATTTCTAAGTGATCCCAGACTTTTGAACGGTAGTGTATTTTGATTTGTTTAACACTTTTTTTGGTAACTACATGATTCAATATGTGTTATTTAATAGTTGACCAATCAATGTAGAAAATAGTACAAATAAAGAAAACCCTTGAATGAGTAGGTGTGTCCAAACTTTTGACTGGTACTGTATCTCTCCTTAGTCGAAGGACAATTATTTTATTTCCTTCAAGCCTGAGGTCCTGATAAAAAGCCATCATCAGTGTCACAATAGGAATTTTCACACAGATACAGGATTGGGACTGTCTTTAGACAACATGTATTTACTGTATTCAAACCATTAGTCATTGCGGCTCTAAAAGCAGTTGAGTTTCGATGGCTTCGTGACTTTGCTTTTTTGAGTTCACATTACTTTGCACTTTTAACTTAATGAGGCTGGGTAGCTCGGAACAGAGGGATGAAGTGTGAAATGTGAAAGAAAATAATCCATAGTAGGACGAAGGATGAAGGTATGTTGAATGGTTCTGTCCCCTGTTTCCAAATGTTATTAACATAGACCCACCAGACCACAAGATAACTATGTGTTGAGATAAACTATAGAAATTGTAAAAAGAAAAAGGGTGTGAAAATAAATATTTTTGAAGTATTAGTAAACGTCAAACCGTTTGTGCTCCATGTCCTCTTGCACTGCTGGCAGAGAAGACAAAGTGTGAGACACAAAATTTCAAGCTTCGGCTTTTGTGCTGATTCACTGTCGTGTCCTGACACACTTTTAATATACAATCTCTGATGCTGGTCCCTGTCGCAGCAACAACACAGAGAGAGAGAGAGAGAGAGAGAGAGAACTGAGATTCTGTCAGGGACTTAGCAAGCACCACCGTCTGTCTCCTCTCAGACATTTTCATTCATATGACATTTTGGTGCAAGAGGTTTTGAAAAACAAGTTGGGGAAAATCTCTCGTATTAACTTTTTGGAAAGCGAGAAAGAAAATAACTGCACCTTTCCAAAGAAATGCTTATTAGTGCTAAATATATCATAAGATGTTGGTATTGAGGAACGGACATTTTATTGAATTTTATGGAAACATCACTACCCATGCATCATCCTATGATACAGTATACAGTACATTTCCCCCAATGTCATTCCAGTTGAGATTTACACTTGAGAGGAATGTGCTTTCTACATACGTACATTCTCTCTCTTTCTCTCCCTCCTCTCTATCTCTCTCTCTCTAATAGTAGATTTCATAGGGATTGGGTGAGGTTATGTATTTAATCCATCCTCCAGTTCTCCTCATAATTAAGAGGATGATGGATTCCTCCAGGTAATCTCCTTGACGAAGAGAGAGAGCTCTAAACTCCTAGATAAGATGTGAGGAGAGGATGACTCAGCCTCCCATGCTCTTCCTCCCAGCTCCCCCTTCACTATCAGGTTATTTCCCTTTACACTGCACCCAGTATCTCTCCCTCACATCTCCCTTTGGAGAAAAAAGATATGTACAGTATGCCTTACACAGAGAGGGGAGAAAATAGAAGGCTCTGAAAGGGGACAAGGTCATATAGGTTATTGGGGGTGTTATTATAACTGAATAACAGTGAGCCCTCAGAGTGTAGGTAGACCCTAAACCATCTGTGGTGGCTACAGGGTATCAGTGAGAATGATCTTTGACCCTCTGATCCTGCTGTGTGCCCACAATGCCTCTGGGTGACAGAAGCAAAAACAAGAAGCAGTGTTTAGGCTTTCCACCTCACCTCTCGCCATCAAAGTAGGATTAGTGCTTCTTTCTCCACTAGAACGTAGCTCAGCTCAATGCACACACATGCTCGCTTACGTGCACGCACACATAAGCACATGCACACATTACACAGCTGTTGCTGTTCGTGATTTATGATTATCTCTTTTTACCTAGAAATGTTGTACATATACTTTTTTTATACATTTTGTTGTTTTTCACTTTCGCTCTCTTTATATTCTTCACCCTGTATTTTGTTGTCTTTGTTGTTCGACGAGTAGCCTACCGAGCCTGCTCGCAAGCTTCAAATTACCATAAAAGCCATTTGCGTTCACTGAAGATTTAAAGAGACTTGTACGGTCACAGCCAGACTTGTTTATGTGTCGCTGTTCAAGATTGACTTCATTATTACATTACAAGACATCCTACTGTACATATTTACACTCACCTTCTCTGGGCATCATCTTACATGTCATCCATATAGATGAGGCCTACTTGCTTTGCTCTAGCCCCATCAGAGACAGTAGAGACAGTATTCAGATATACACGTACCATGGGGGCAGCAAACCAAGAGGAGATAGATCCAGGCACTTCATGGTCCCACTTTGCATAATGCTGCTGTCATAAGCACTACATAGCATCATCAAGTGAATGGCCTAATGCCTGTCATAGTGTCTCATTATCACGGCTAGGAGTTATTTGGGGGACAAATGAAGCCATGCCATTCCGACACTATGAGAGGATGAGAGGGAAGCCAGGGATGGGTTAAATTAAGGTTTTGGAGAAATGAAGGATTGAATTGGAGGATTAAAAGTTGTACATGTAAATATGCAAAGGTGGTTAGGTTAAATGGATGCGATTGATGTGACAATGACACACAGGGGAACTGGGATCAGGATGTATGGATTTGCGCATCCACGCTTCAGTTTGACATATTGAAGATAGAGTACGCGGGAGGCTTAAGGTGTGCAAATAAATTCCTTGAGTCAAAGCTTGGGGTGAATGATATAGTGGGAGGAACGCAGTATGTTTAGCTAGTGCAGATGTATTTCAGACCTGCTATGTAGTCTCTGTATGTACTAGTTACCCCCTTTACCATGAGGCCTGCACACAAACAGTCACTCTGTCTGTCCCTGTCTGTCTGTCTGTCTGTCTGTCTGTCTGTCTGCCTGCCTGTCCCTAGAGGGAAGTGGTCATCTTCTTTCAGAGTGGTGTTAGCCTTTGAACCCTCAAAGAAGACCACTGATCCTGACAGCGCTCACCAACCCATGGAGTGTGCTGCACACTATTCAACTGTAGGAGACTCCAACAGGAGTGAGGTTACAGTGTTAGACATAGCCTTCGCTATCACCAGGCCTGCACCAAAACATGACAGTATTTGAGTCTCTCAAATGGCACCCTATTCCCCATGTAGTGCACTACTGTGGTTGAAGGTAGGGCACTATATGGGGAACAGGGTGTGATTTGAGATGCAACCAATGTCGTATTGGAGTGGTCCTGATGTTGCTCACGTCTGAGTGTACATAATGTAGTAATTGCTTAAAGCTAAACGGATCAAGTTAGGCAAAATATAACTGTACAATTGGAGCTTTTTTGCATGTGTCTTTTTATAGTGGACTGAAGAAGAATTCTATGACGGTTATCATAAAGATTATTTAAAACATGTAGCAGCCCGCATGACTGAGGTTGTGGTCCAGAAGGACTTCTGGTGTGTAACATACTCACATACACTTAAGTAAATAAAAATAAAAAATACAAAAAAAACACAAAATGCTTAAAAAAAAGAATTGCACAGTTATCAAGTTAAAATACTTTTTTTGTAAACTGTCAACAGCACAAGTATTTTGTAATGTTGTTTGTACCATTTTGTATGAAAAAAATGGAAAAAAAGGGAAAGAGTCCGTCGTTTTAAGCGTGTGTTTCTAGTGCCACTGCAATCTTGGTTTCCAAATACAGTAACAGTACATATGCAGCCTTGCAGATAAATCTTGTAATATAGAAGTTGAGCTGGCAACTCCATGTCAGAGCCCCTGTGTTATAAATAAAGTTTCCCCTCCTTATACAAACACTGCTTCCTGTCTCCACATTCTCTTCCTGTTTTACATGTAAAGTTGTTGATGATGATTATAAACAAAGACACAGATAATGTTACTATTTTCAAATACTTTCAATGTGTTCGACCCCAGTTTAGTTCTGTTTCAAATTAACTCCAGCAATGGTTTATTTTTCAAGACACAAATGATAATCTATAAGCGAACAAAAACAAAGCCATAACGTACAGCAAACACTAGCCTATAAGCATAACGTGTGCTCAAGCTTTTTTCTCCTCCATATTGGTAAAACATATTCTAATTTGTTATGACCATTTCTGCTGTTTACTATTCCAGTTAACTCACCTATGTTTGAGCCAGTTTATCAACTCACTGAGATGTGTCTCCGTCTCCCAGCCTTTAGCATCAGGGGAGCACAGATTGAACCTGAGGGTAGTTATGTGATTTGGTAACTGCATTTGATTATGGCCCCGGAAAGGCAGAATGCAATTTGATGGGAGGCCTCTAGCCTCGTATAGAGTAACACTCACCTTGATAGAGCGAGCGTGCAAACTGCATGATAACTGGATTACAAGAACCCATCAGCCAAGACCCAGACTAGGGGGCGTCTTGTCAGGGTGTGTGTGTGTGTGTGTGTGTGTGTGTGTGTGTGTGTGTGTGTGTGTGTGTGTGTGTGTGTGTGTGTGTGTGTGTGTGTGTGTGTGTGTGTGTGTGTGTGTGTGTGTGTGTGTGTGTGTGTGTGTGTGTGTGTGTGTGTGTGTGTGTGTGTGTGTGTGTGTGTGTATGTGTGTGTGTGTGGCCTGGATTTCCAACGACTTTGATCAAAATGCTATCAATCCTCATGTTTTCAGGCCCGATTCCGAGGCTCACTGGGGGACAAAACACTCACTCAAGCACATGCGCACACACACAAGCATGCACATACACACCCAGGGTACAGCAGTGAATTTCTACTGGTAAATTACTCTGCTTTCACTTCTATGGTACAATACAACTTTATTGGTGATGCACTGAAGACAGTCTGACTTCAAAGTTAAACTTAATGTTAAACATTATGATTTATTTCACTAAAAATGACTGTGAACAATAAACAAATCAATTAACTCAGTGCATTTGTCTTCTCTCTCCCTGAGCTTTTACAAGGTGTGGGAATGAAGTCTGTACCAGCTGCAGCTGATGCTATGAAAATAGGAATAAAGCCAATATGCTAATATATAGCAAGATGGGTGCAGATTGTATTTTCCTAGGGGTCTATTTGTATTGCGAAAGTTCAGAGTTACAGCGTCATTGACATTTAAAGGCAATGTTCCCGCAATCTGTAATGCTTCAGCGATACAGATTGAATAGAGCCCCCTAATGTGCTGCTCAACGCTTGATTTATACGCTGCCGCTTAAGATTGTGTTACCATAATAACCTCCTCGCCACTCAATTGCAATCATTGATATATAGTTACTGCTGTCCAGATAACACACTAGTAAATTAAAGACTGGCAAAAGTATGGACAAACAAACAGCTTTGAAAGAAAACAGAAGATCAGTTTGAGAGAACAGACGCCCCACCCAGATGAGGAGAGAAGTCAGATAGAGGGCGCTGAGATGGACCTCCAGCAGTACTGTTACCAGGGCAGGTCAATGAAACAGCAGCAGGCCAGACGGCAGCTCCTCCACATCGATTGGCCTGTCACTGGACATCAATGCACAAGCAGACAGAATATCCCCCACCGGAGCCAGGCCAAGTTCTAGACACACACTCCCAGACACACACACACACACACACACCCTCACAATGCCCTCCATCAATACCCCACCCACGGTGAGAATCTGCAGGAAACCTGATCTATTTGAATCATTTCACCTGCTCTCTGACACACAGACATGCTCATCTGAAATAATGACACGGTGAGGCAGAGAGACAGAGGGCAGAGGACGATTGTTAAACAGAGAGAAAACAGAGGGGTGCAGTTAAAAGGAGTTGTGCTCAGCAGTTAAATGTCAAGGTTGACAGGATGAGGCAGTATAGATTAACCCAGCCAGGTAGCCTATGGTTATCTGGAACAAACCATGCTGCTGCATTTTGACCCATTATGGATTCATAGAGGTAGGTAGTCTAGGATCATATTGATCAAATGAAGCAGCGTTTTTCTTGTCATATAACAACCTATGTGTTGTGATAATTGCATTGTTTGCTCTAAAACCTGTTCGCTCATATCGCTTGCCACTGTGATATGTAGGCCTAAGGCCGAGGCAATAAGAAGACACAGTGGCAGAATAAATTCAACCACACCTTTGTTTCATCACAAAACCGGAGAACAACCTCTGTCCGGTGAAGTCCACAAAGCATATTGCATGTAATAAACAGTTCCATGACCTACAGCATGTTAATGTTCCTGATATTTTTGGACAACTAAACAACTATTGATTTAGAACAACCGCAAGTCACAAAGAAAACAGGAGCTGCCTCCACAATTCCAGCACCATTTCAACTTCAACATTTCAACATCATCAACTAAAATATACCAAAAACAATTTTGTCCAATCAATGTAAGCTGAATATGATGTGGCTGTCCATGGTTCTGATTTTTGTTTGTGTGTGTGTGTGTTCGAAAGTATGTGTCCCCCCTATCTATACATGCAAGTAGAAACATGTTTACTCACCCTACTTATAGAGAAACGCCAATGCCATCCTCCTCTCTTTCATGTTGACGAAACGGTCTATGACTGTCATATAGTACACGCTTTTTGTTTTTGTTGTTTCTCCTAGGCTACCTGGCTACCTTGCTTGCTAGCTGAACTTCCTTTCATGGGCAACGATGAGCCAGCTAGTTAACATTAGCCTACTACATGATACATCTAGCTACATATTGAACTTCCATCCTCTCAGGCCAGGGATACAATGTATGGTTGGATCCGAATCAGAGAACTAAAACCAAGTCCAAATCCCTATCTCCATCTATTTCTAATTTAAGAAAGGGCCAATTTTAGCTAGCTAGACACTGGAGGACAATGACACAATGAGATGCAACAATTCAAGTTTTTTTCTGGCAATGACGTTTTGCTTTGATGTGATGTGATTGGTGTGAAGCCAAATCCAGACTGGCTTCCCTTGACACTTTTCTTTGGTGCACAAGGACCATTCACAGTTGAGCTCACTCAGTTTACCTCAGTGCTGATTGACTATTATTTGATGGGGTTTTTTATCAAGGGAGGCCAAATGCTCACTGGCTTCCCTTACATTCAATGCTATGGGTATCATGACTCAGGATGAGACCCAGATGCAGAGACGTGAGGCAAATGGTTCAAGTCTCAGAGATTTATTGAATATACACGGGCAGGCCAAAGGCACGTCGGGGACAGGCAGGGGTTCATAATCCTGGTAATAGTTGGCAGACGTAAACGGCAGGCAGGCAGGCTCAGGGTAAGGACAGGAAAACAGGTTGTAACAGGGGATACTAGAATAAAAACCAGAAAGAGGAAAAAAACACAGAGAAAGACACTGGCACGACTTGACAAGACGAGCTGGCAACAGACCAACTGAAAACGCAGGTATAAATACACAGGCGATAGTGCCGAAAAATGGGAGACACCTGGTGTGGGTTGGAGACAAGCACAAAACAGGTGAAACAGATCAGGGTGTGACAATGGGTGGCAACAATGTCATACTTATTTCGAACAGACAGCATCAGATAGATGGGTTACACATATAGAGACAGAAGGGCGCTGTTTCGCTCACTCTGATGCTTTCTCTGGGGAGATACATTTAGCCTCTTGCGAATTTAAGGAAAATTATGAAACACAGATAGATGAAAGATATATATATATATATATATTTTTTTTTTGTCAATTTTGGGGGGAGAAGAGTGGCTTGTCATTTGATGAATACAGGCCACTGATTCCATGTAATACTTGTATGAGATAAATATTAACTAAATTCCACTAAAGTATGCTAAAACTGGAGAACATTTCATTATCTTGGCTCTATATCCAAGTCGTGATGTGTTTGAAAATATGCTCAAGAAATAAATACTTAATCATGAAGACAGTTCACAGAAAAACACTCATTATACTCTACTAACATCTTAGTTGTTCATGTTCTTACCAGAGGGTCATATTGACCTATGGAGCCCGACTGTTCATGTTCTTACCAGAGAGGGTCATATTGACCTATGGAGCTCGACTGTTCATGTTCTTACCAGAGAGTCATATTGACCTATGGAGCCCGACTGTTCATGTTCTTACCAGAGAGTCATATTGACCTATGGAGCTCGACTGTTCATGTTCTTTCCAGAGAGTCATATTGACCTATGGAGCCCGACTGTTCATGTTCTTACCAGAGGGTCATATTGACCTATGGAGCCCGACTGTTCATGTTCTTACCAGAGGGTCATATTGACCTATGGAGCCCGACTGTTCATGTTCTTACCAGAGAGTCATATTGACCTATGGAGCCCGACTGTTCATGTTCTTACCAGAGAGGGTCATATTGACCTATGGAGCCCGACTGTTCATGTTCTTACCAGAGAGTCATATTGACCTATGGAGCCCGACTGTTCCTGTTCTTACCAGAGAGTCATATTGACCTATGGAGCCCGACTGTTCATGTTCTTACCAGAGAGGGTCATATTGACCTATGGAGCCTGACTGTTCATGTTCTTACCAGAGAGGGTCATATTGACCTATGGAGCCCGACTGTTCATGTTCTTACCAGAGAGTCATATTGACCTATGGAGCCCGACTGTTCATGTTCTTACCAGAGAGTCATATTGACCTATGGAGCCCGACTGTTCATGTTCTTACCAGAGAGGGTCATATTGACCTATGGAGCCCGACTGTTCATGTTCTTACCAGAGAGGGTCATATTGACCTATGGAGCCCGACTGTTCATGTTCTTACCAGAGAGTCATATTGACCTATGGAGCCCGACTGTTCATGTTCTTACCAGAGAGGGTCATATTGACCTATGGAGCCCGACTGTTCATGTTCTTACCAGAGAGTCATATTGACCTATGGAGCCCGACTGTTCATGTTCTTACCAGAGAGGGTCATATTGACCTATGGAGCTCGACTGTTCATGTTCTTACCAGAGAGGGTCATATTGACCTATGGAGCCCGACTGTTCATGTTCTTTCCAGAGAGGGTCATATTGACCTATGGAGCTCGACTGTTCATGTTCTTACCAGAGAGGGTCATATTGACCTATGGAGCTCGACTGTTCATGTTCTTACCAGAGAGTCATATTGACCTATGGAGCCTGACTGTTCATGTTCTTACCAGAGAGGGTCATATTGACCTATGGAGCTCGACTGTTCATGTTCTTACCAGAGAGTCATATTGACCTATGGAGCCCGACTGTTCATGTTCTTACCAGAGAGGGTCATATTGACCTATGGAGCTCGACTGTTCATGTTCTTACCAGAGAGTCATATTGACCTATGGAGCCCGACTGTTCATGTTCTTACCAGAGAGTCATATTGACCTATGGAGCTCGACTGTTCATGTTCTTACCAGAGAGTCATATTGACCTATGGAGCCCGACTGTTCATGTTCTTACCAGAGAGGGTCATATTGACCTATGGAGCCCGACTGTTCATGTTCTTACCAGAGAGTCATATTGACCTATGGAGCCCGACTGTTCATGTTCTTACCAGAGAGGGTCATATTGACCTATGGAGCCCGACTGTTCATGTTCTTACCAGAGAGGGTCATATTGACCTATGGAGCCTGACTGTTCATGTTCTTTCCAGAGAGTCATATTGACCTATGGAGCCCGACTGTTCATGTTCTTACCAGAGAGGGTCATATTGACCTATGGAGCCCGAGTGTTTGCGTTCTTACCAGAGAGAGTCATATTGACCTATGGAGCCCGAGTGTTTGCGTTCTTACCAGAGAGGGTCATATTGTGCTATGGAGCCCAAATCAATTGGTAGTAGGAAGTAGAAAAGTACAGTCCTGAAGAGAAGCACACACAGGCACACAGGCGGGCTCTGGAAAGGAGGGTAGCTAGGGGAGCTAGTTGTCGTCAGACACTAGTGTGTGTGGCTGAGGCTATGTGCAATATTACCTATCTCCTCGCCCACTTGAGCTTTAATGACATACTGGGTTGTAAGAAGTGTTGACGTGCTGAATGCTCCGAGATGTCTGTTTAAACTACTAGCACACAGCTTGGACACACATGCATACCCCACAAGACATGCCCCTAGAGGTCTCATCACAATCCCCAAGTCAAGAACAGACTATGGGAGGCGCACAGTACTACATAGAGCCATGGCTACATGGAACTCTGTTCCACATCAGGTAACTGATGCAAGCACTAGAATCAGATTTAAAAACCAGATAAAAATACACTTTATGGAACAGCGGGGACTGTGAAGAGACACACACACACACACAGGCACAGACACACATACACGTGATAAGACACGCACTCTACACACACATGGATGTTGTATTGTAGATATGTGATAGTAGAGTAGTGGCCTGAGGGAACACACGTAATGTATTGTGAAAAGTGTTATGAAATGTAAGGTCATGTAATATTTAAAATTGTATTTAACTGCCTTAATGTTGCTGGACCCCAGGAAGAGTAGCTGCAGCCTTGGCGATGGTGATCCTTAATAATTACAAAAATACAAATACAGTACTGTTTAGTGAACTAAGACCATACCACAACACTTCAGAGGGAATATGGATGATGCTGCTAAATATATCACACAAGAAGAGATGTAGTTGTCAAGAAAGGGCAGCAGGAAACCCCATGACTGTATCAGATTATTTTGAAATCACCTTCTCACATATTGCCCCCGTTATAAATGTTTTTGACTGAACCAAAGTCATTGTCACAGCTCAGAATTAGTCTATTCACACGTTTTACCTGAATAAGACATTAGCCGTTAAAGGACAACAAACAAACATATTTTTTTCTGCAGACTCTGACTTCAGAGAAGCTGAAGTCTTACTTTTAGACCCTTGCCCCTGAAAACAAGGGATGAAAGACAGTGTTAGAACCCAGGATAAAAAATACACCAACCCAACTGTGCACACAAATCACTGTGGAGAGCATGCTGAGTGATCACCAGCAAGAAAACACTGTTTGCCACAACATCTATCACTTGTAATCAGAGGTGTTTGTTTTGACATGTAAATCAGAACACATCATGATGATGCAAATGACTGTAATTATCTATCGCTCACCCACCACCTCAATACAACGTTAACTTTGCAAAGACTTCATACACAAACTCTCTGCACATATACTGTAGTGACAGAGAGTGGCAAAGAATATGAGGGAGGGAGAGAGAGAGAGCGAGAGGGAGAGAGAGGGAGAGCGAGAGAGAGAGAGCGGGAGAGAGAAGGAGAGAGAGAGGGAGAGAGAGGGAGAGAAATGGAGAGAGAGGGAGAGAGAGGGGGAGAGAGCGAGCGAGAGAGAATTGGCTCTGAAGCATATGGTCAGATATGAGTTTGCCTTCAAGGGGGCTCTGTCTCAACACATCCACTCCATCCATCCATTCATCTATCCACATCCGTCCATATTCTCCCTCTGTGATTCTCATTTCAAGCCTGATAGCCTTAGAACTATATGAAGAGAGGAGAGTACAGGAGAGGGACGAATCTGATATCTAGATAACTGTTATGCATCTGATGGGTGTGTTAGTGGTGTTCCTGTGGCCTCTGTGGAGACTGGTGAAATAAAGCCAATGGGGATCTGTGCTCTGTGGTCTCACAGTAATGTGTTTGCTCAGAGGTAGACATGTCACTCTGGGTAATAGGAACAAAACAAACGCTGTGATCACATTGGCATTACTGTCTTACAGATGCGTTCATTTACTCATAACCGTGGTGGTGGGCTATATGCAAATTAGCTGTTGGCCGCATCATGAACTCTGCATTTCCTCCTGGGAGTGATGCACTCTGGGTAAAAACTTCTGCTCTCAAGGCAGAGAGAGGAGAGGGTTCAAACAGTCAAACACACCTCAAATGGTGCGGAGAAAAACAATCACACAACTTCAGATCGCTCTCTTATCACATAACAAGATATTTTCAATCTATATGCCCCTCCCCAAAATGACAGTTGGCTGGACAATTTGATGATGAATGACATTTGGGTAATGTATATGATGCAGGCCATTTTGAGAAGTACCTAGAGCTGTGGACCTCTGGCTGTGGGATGATGGGATAGATAGGATAATGTGTCCTCTCCCAGATCGTCAAGACAATGCCTTAGGGTAGATAGCCTCCCGGCTGGGAGATGACCACATTAAGGATGCTGAGGGATGGAGATGGAGGAGGGTGGGGTGCTGGGTCCATTCTACTGTCCAAAATTTGATTTACATTCCACTCCCAGCAGCATCCAAATCACATTAGTCTCCACAGCTATTCACCAAAGTTTTATTTATCACTCAGTCAGTCACACAACGTCAAAACACTAGCTGCTGCAGCCAGCAGCCCATCCTCACCAGCACACTCATTACCTACTGTACACTAGAGTGCTTCATGATTCTTACTGAGACCTTTCATTATTTCTCTTCATCAGTCTCACCACTAAAGGGCAATTTTCCTAATAGAATAACCATGCTAGATTTGACTGGACTCATCATTTTTTTCTGCCTATTTTAATGTACAGTATGAGAAGGAATTGAACAAAGATCAGTTAAATGAGTCTTGAAAATATTCTGAAATGTTATGTCGCTTGTTGCATGCATGGCCAACTGTAGTGTGATCCATTTGACGATGTGTGTGTCTGTACAGTGTGTGTGTGTGTGTGTGTGTGTGTGTGTGTGTGTGTGTGTGTGTGTGTGTGTGTGTGTGTGTGTGTGTGTGTGTGTGTGTGTGTGTGTGTGTGTGTGCGCGCTGATCAATACATTACATTAGTTTCATCCTTGTCTTTCTCATATTTAGTAGATACACATTTATCACAAAAAGCTCATATTTACATAAATCATCCACATGGTGTCATTATACAAACAAATAAATAAATATTTAACATTTAGATTTGCGCAAACATTTCAGTTTTTTTTACCAACAAACTTCACGGGAAAATAAACTGTCTTTCCCTTCTGTAAAACAGACTTCAAATAAATGACACAAATCTAAACCTAACCAAACCTAACCAAACCTAACCAAACGTAACCAAACCTAACCAAATCTAAACCTAACCAAACCTAACCAAACCTAACCAAACGTAACCAAACCTAACCAAATCTAAACCTAACCAAACCTAACCAAACCTAACCAAACCTAGAACTGAGTGATGTACACATGCACTGACATGCTTGATTGATGAGATATTGGTGAAACCCGAAACACAAGTATTGCCTTTGTGTATTATGACTCAAGGCTGAAATACTGATAGAAAAATATGACGGTTTTTGGTTTGTTTAAATCAACAACAAATGAGAGAAACTAATAAGCGAGCAGGTTGACAGAAGGGTCAGTGGTGGGAAGTTTTCTTATTGTTTATTGTGTTGGAAATCTCATTTTGTCTCTTTATCCTTTCTCCGTTTCCCGTGCTCTTTCATATTTTTTGTTGTTGTTGTTTTGTTTGGAAGAGTGGTGATGAGATTAGGTTGGACCCAGTCAGGTTTACAGTCTCTCTACAAGGCATCTCTAAAGGATCTGGGCTTTTCTCTGTCTTGCTATTGTTCTGAATAATTGCCAAACTGAAGTTTGAAATATTGCTAGTCTGTGGCAGGTTTATACTGTATAAATGCATACAGAATCTCCCATAAGTGTTCAACTGGGTCGAGATTTGGTGACTGGCACACGCACACACACGCGCACGCGCATGCGCACACACACAGACACACACACACATACACACACCCACCCATTAAACCCCCTATGCTCCTTTGAGAACCTTTTTTCAAAGTCACTGAGATCTCTTCATCTAGCTATGGTAGTCAAAATCATGGGCAACTGGGCATTTTTATACACAACCTTAAGCATGATGGGATGGCAATTGCTTAATTAACTCAGGAACCATAGCTGTGTGGAAGCACCTGCTTTCAATATACTTTACATCCCTCATTTACTCAACTGTTTCCTTTATTTTGGCAGTTACCTGTATGTGTCCATGTTGAAAATAGTATAGGCTAGTCTTTTGTGGATAAATATCTGGCTGAAGAAACACATTGTCAAAAACAAACATTTCAGATTCCATTTACAGAGATTACTTGAAGCCCAAAATCAGTGGATGGAATGACAACCATGAGGATAGAATGACAGTCTAAAGTCTAAGCCTTTTACTACAGACAGTTTAAAAAAAATCTATGAAAAGGAAGTTTGTTCTGAAGTGTCTGTCCTATATCTGAGATATATAACAAAGATCAGGAAACTATATACAGTACCAGTCAAAAGTTTGGACACACCTACTCATTCCAGAGTTTTTCTTTGTTTTTACTATTTTCTACATTGTAGAATAATAGTGAAGACATTACAACTATGAAATAACACATATGGAATCATGTAGTAACCAAAAAAGTGTTAAACAAATCTAAGTATATTTTATATTTCAGATTTTTCAAAGTAGCTACCCTTTGCCTGATGACAGCTTTGCACACTCTTGTTAATCTCTCAACCAGCTTCACCTGGAATGCTTTTCCATACAGTCTTGAAGGAGTTTCCACATATGCTGAGTACTTGTTGGCTGCTTTTCCTTCACTCTGCGGTCCAACTCATCCCAAACCATCTCAATTGGGTTGAGGTCGGGTGATTGTGGAGGCCAGGTCATCTGATGCAGCACTCCATCACTTTCCTTCTTGATCCAATAGCCCTTACACAGCCTGGATGTGTGTTGGGTCATTGTCCTGTTGAAAAACAAATGATAGTCCCTGATAGTGAGCATTTCTCCTTTGCTAAGATAATCCCTCCACCTGACAGGTGTGGCATATCAAGAAGCTGATTGAATAGCATGATCATTACACAGGTGCACTTTGTGCTGGGGACAATAAAAGGTCACTCTTAAATGTGCAGTTTTGTCACACAACACAGTGCCACAGAGTTCTCAATTTTGAGGGAGCGTGCAAATGGCATGCTGACTGCAAGAATGTCCACCAGAGTAGTTGCCAGAGAATTGAATGTTCATTTCTCGACCATAAGCTGCCTCCAACGTCACCACATGTAAGCACACCAGTCCAGGAAGATGCACTATTGTAAAGTGGTTGTTCCACTGGATATCATAAGGTGAATGCACCAATTTGTAAGTTGCTCTGGATAAGAGCGTCTGCTAAATGACTTAAATGTAAATGTAAATGTAAATCTTGCTTCTTCACCTGCGGGATCATTTGACATCAGCCACCCTGTCAGCTGATGAAACTGAGGAGTATTTCTGTCTGTAATAAAGTCCTTTTGTGGGGAAAAACTCATTCTGATTGACTGGGCCAGGCTCCCAAGTGGGTGGGCCTTCCTGCCCGGTCATGTGAAATCAATAGATTAGGGCCTAATGAATGTATTTTAATTGACTGATTTCCTTATATGAACTGTAACTGTAAAATCATTGAAATTGTTGCATGTTGCATTTATTTTTGTTCATTGAAGTTTGTTGGCCAAATATTTCAGATGTTTTCTTTAGAAGCCCGATTTTCGGGATGTCTCATGGTTTGACAAACACCACAGATGTGGAAGGGCGATATTGGCGGATGCGATAGATTGAGACGCAGCCATGCAAAAAAAAAACACGTCTCTAGCTTAAACTGAAGTGTTATGATGGGTATTTTTTTCTAATGTAATTCGATTACCACAGGGCTGCAGAAATTGTGTTTTTTTTTCCCAGCCCATAGCCATGTGTGTGAGGTGTATACTTTTGTTTCAAAGTAGATTAAGACTACCAAGAAACACTCTGCGCGACCCTGATTTAGCCCACTGCAGTAAAAGTAAAATATATATGTATATTTTCTAAACCTTCGAGACAACAATTTGAGGGCAATTAGAAAGAAAGTTTCCAATCTCCAGCAAAAGTAACTAAATCTCTATGTGTAAGGAAAGTATCTAAGCAACTGTACGTGGTCTGTGTACTGACCAATCAAATGGCATTGCAGTGTTTTTGCACACATATCCTCATTGAACAAAATCACTTCAGTCTCAAATAAACCAGTCCTTGGTAGGCCTACCCGTGGGTTTACCCATAATGAAAGCCCTAGAGAATGGCATACGTTATCACAGGCCTATGTCCATTACAAGGTTTTGTACCAGTCAGAAATGTGAGTGTTTGCTGTTGCTGTTAAAAATCCCAACATAATCAAGAAGAAAACAGCTGCAATGACCATGTTGGAAACCATGTGTAGGCCATGGCGTACCATCATGCCTATTCACAGTTAAAATGCTGGACCATTCTCCCCTCTCTGTGTCCTCTCAGACAAGCAACATACGAATGAACATGAGGTCCTAATAATAAGCTTTACATTACAGGTTATTTTTTTCCCGGAATACTGTGGCTGTAATTAATGGACACTTGGCATGCTTGGTGTGCCTGGCGATTTGTCGAATCCATAAAAAGAGATGTCGAGGTAATTATGTTTGGCATGATATATTGAAAGTAGGAATGGGCGAGCTAATCAGAATGCCTGACAGCTGTGGTGTGCAGATGCTATCAGACCTCTTGTCCACGGCGATAAAATGAAAGCGGGTCATTTTAACAGCTAACAGCTGTTCATGACTAATTTGTTCAATTATGTGTGGAGGAGGCACGAAGAGGTTGTTTCTGGGCCCTAAGGGACTTCCACTCCTCCTAGATATTCTCTCTTACTCTCTCTCTCGTTTTCTGAGAAGGAACATACCTGCAAGCAGAGCGACTTTGCATTCTTAGCATTCAGCAGCAAGGGAAGGCTCCGATGATGACACTATTGATGTTGTTATTTCTTTTATGGTAGCTCATTTTGAGCAATTAATCATCAAGACATATGTATTTATTGCAGTGCAACTGTCTTAATAAAAGGACACCAAGAATAAAATCCCTTGATGACTTATTGCCAGAACAGTTTTTTGAGATGTAAAACTACTAGTGTGTAAAGTTGACTGATTTCAAAACCATTTAACATTTATTTTAAATATTGAAATGTGTTTATTGGTCTGTGTGGCAGAGCCGTAGCCAGGGTTCATTCACCTCAGTCTATCAACAAACACATAGCCTATTAGCTATATAATTAGCCGCTGCACATTAACTGAGCACTGGGAAAACTATCATTTACACTGAACAAAAATGAAAACGCAACATGCAACAATTTCAATGCATGTACTGAGTTGTAGTTCATGAGGTAATCGGTCAATTTAGATCAATTCATTAACCTCTAGAGGACCCCTTCGAGATAAAATCCCGTAAGCGGGATTGGTTGGACAACAACCAGTGAGATAGCACGGCACGAAATTCAAAACAAAATAATCTCAAAATTAAAATTAAAGTATTATACGGCATTTTAAAGATACTCTACTCGTTAATCCAATCACATTGTCCAATTTCAAAAAGGCTTTATGGTGAAAGCAAAACATTAGATTATTTTAGCATAGCACCTTAGCAACAAAAAAAAGCAATTTTCCAAGCACGGATAGCCATCACAAAACCAGATATACAGCTAAAATGAAGCACTAACCTTTGACAATCTTCATCAGATGACACTCCTAGGACATCATGTTAGACAATTTATGCATTTTTTGTTCGATCAAGTTTATATTTATATCAAAAACCCAATTTTTACATTGGCGCGTTACGTTCAGAAAATGTTTTCTCCCCATAACCATTGGTGAATAGACACATTTAATTTACAGAAGAACTCATAAACGTTGAAAAAATGTATAACAATTATTTAAGGAATTAGAGATAATCTACTCCTTTATGCAACCACTTTGTCAGATTTCAAAATAACTTTACGGAAAAAGCACATTGTTCAATATTCTGAGTACAGAACTTAGCCTTCTATGCTAAGCTATTCAGTTAGCCTACAACCACGACGTCGACAAATCTCTAAAAATATGTTCGAAATACATTTACATTTACATTTAAGTCATTTAGCAGACGCTCTTATCCAGAGCGACTTACAAATTGGTGCATTCACCTTAAGATATCCAGTGGAACAATCACTTTACAATAGTGCATCTAAATCTTTTGGGGGGGGGGGGTTAGAAGGATTACTTTATCCTATCCCAGGTATTCCTTAAAGAGGTGGGGTTTCAGGTGTCTCCGGAAGGTGGTGATTGACTCCGCTGTCCTTTGCTGATCTTCAGCAGAATGCACTCGGATGGGCACCCACTTCCACAAGAAATGTTCATTTGTTCTGCAAAGTCCATCATTTATGTCCAAATACGTCCGTTTTGTTGACCCATCCAGAACACTTTACAATGCCATGTGGCGTGGACGCAAATCCATAGACGAAATGTTCAAGTTCCATAACCATTTGTAGAAACACGTCAAACGATGTTTACAATCAATCCTTTAGGGTATTTTTTAACGTAAAATTGCGATACTTTTACAACCGGGCAATAGGTATTCATCCCAGAAGAAAAATAAAAAAACAACAAAGTCACGTGCATGCGCATCATAAGACACCTCTCCTCAGACTGGCCAGTGATTGACTGAGCCATAATTTTCTGCCCGGTAACAGATGACAGTTGAAACCAGTTCCTAAAGATTGTTGACAGCCAATGGAAGAGTTAGGAGGTGCAACGTGAATCCTATGTCACTGTAGTTTTTCAAGGGATTCAAAACAAAAACTACATTTCTAATTTCTCCCACTTCCTGATTCAATTTTTCTCAGGATTTTTGCCTGCCATATGAGTTCTGTTATACTCACAGACACCATTCAAACAGTTTTAGAAACTTCAGTGTTTTCTATCCAAATCTACTAATAATATGCATATTCTAGTTTCTGGGCCATAGTAGTAACCTGTTTAAATTGGGTACGTTTTT
Source organism: Salmo trutta (assembly GCF_901001165.1). Lineage (NCBI taxonomy): Eukaryota > Metazoa > Chordata > Actinopteri > Salmoniformes > Salmonidae > Salmo > Salmo trutta. The sequence goes on from NC_042986.1 coordinate 26,684,197, forward strand.
CATCCGGCTGTGAAAATACTGCCCCCTAGCCCCCTAGCCCCAAATACTGCCCCCTAGCCCCTAATCTATGGATTTCACATGACTGGGAATACAGATATGTATCTGTTGGTCACAGATACCTTTAAAAAAAGTAGGGGCGTGGATCAGAAAAACAGTCAGTATCTGGTGTGACCACTATTTTCCTCATGCAGCATGACACATCTCCTTTGCATAGAGTTGATCAGGCTGTTGATTGGGGCTTGTGGAATGTTGTCCCACTCCTCTTCAATGTCTGTGCGGCATTTCTGGATATTGGCGGGAACTGGAACACACTGTCAATACTGAGCATCCCAAACGTGCTCAATTGGTGACTTGTAGCAGTGAATTGGTTTAGGTCTTATATGACCAACAGGACACAAGTATGTAATGTTGATGATGTTCTGTTAGAGGCAAAATAAATACTGTGGAGTACCGCAGGGATACATTTTAGGGCCTTGCTTATTTTTTATATGCCAGATACAATAAAGTGCAAGCTCCTGCTTTATGCTGATGACTCAGCCATACTGGTATCAGGGAAGGATACAGTTTACATAGAGGAGACCCTTAGTAAGTTTTGCATTTTGTAGGGATTGGTTGACTGACAACAAATTGTCGATACATTTGGGAAAAACTGAATCGATTTTGTTTGGAACAAAACGTAGATTGCTTAGAGTTGACAAGATAAAGGAAAACTGTGCAGGTAAGGATATTGAATCTAAAACAAGTGTAACTTATCTTGGTGTGTCCATAGATCAATCCCTTTCTGGAGACCTGATTTCTGCAAAAATTATTTCAAAAATGGCGACCAAGGGGGGTTGGAGGGACGCCATGTGCGACTGACGTGTTTTCCGTTTGCTCCCGCGGTATTCTTAAAGTTTATGTGAATTTTGCAGCAGACCGTATTTAATTTTCAAATATTAGTTTGGTGATCCCTTTCCGTAAAAACCAAGACTACTTTGCTTTCGAATATCAGCATGTCGACGAAACATAGGGCCAAAAACATGACTTTGAGAAAACCCGGCTTACAAGACCCACTCTCATCACCGCCCTCTCCTTAGTCTGAGGGCCCGGGGACTCACACTTTACCCGGGGGTGCGGCTTGGCCTGGCGGCGCTGAAATGAACATTCTCGAGGCCATCAAACTACTACGCTCTGAGATAGTTGAACTGAAAACGAAGGTAGTTGGTACGATTGAGGGCCGAATACAGGTTTCTGATACTTTAAAAGCAGATCTAACCAAATTATAGTTATAACATACTTGTCTTGTATAGTTGGGGAGTTGGCGAACCCATTCAGGCTTATTTGATGTGATCTAATGTTTTGATCATCTAGTGGGCTTGCCTTACAAGCATTCAGTCATTTTAATTTCATTGTATTAAGGTTTTACTTAACTCCTTTGTTTCTAGGCTGTCTAGTTCACCTATTCAGTTTGTTTACATAGTGTCTCAGTGACCCAAAATATTTTTGGTTATTTGTTTACTGCATCCGTTTGCACCGACCCAGTAAACAGTAAATGTTTCTGAGGCTACACATTTTTGGGGGTCTTCACTTCAATTTCAAAGGTTTTGAGTGTCATTTATGCCCAGCAAACGTTCAACGTTGCGCACACGTAGTTTTTTGGTCTTGGTTGTAAGTTGTCTTAGCATCAAACTAGACAATTATTTTAAAAAAATGTGATTGTCTTACTACGATTTGCTTACTTCAAATTAGGTTTTTGGTTGAGAGCCTTTTTACATTTTATTTATTTTCTCTCTCAATGCCTGTTATAAAACTGGGAATATAATTATATACATCTACAAGTGGTGCTTTTGTAATTTCATTTGCACAAGGGATTCACATTTATTTGTATTTTTCTCTCTTTTTGCTGCTTGATCCACTAACACAAAACGTGACTTTAAAGAGCGGGACTGTGGGTTTAGGTTTAAGACCGCACTCTCACAGACATACTGTGCGAAGAGAACATGTTCTATTTAGGCTTGTACTTCATTTGGGGAGGTACTGTGTGGGATGGGGGGAGGGGGTGGGGGGGGGCTGAAGGTTGAATTGTTCAGTTCTAATGTTGTCATTCTGTCTTTTTAGGGTTTTTTTCTGTACTTTTTCCAAACATCTTGCACCGTACATTATTACTCTGAGACAAGTTATTCTGGGGTTTTTGGGCACTCATTGCTTTTCCACTCTATTCTCTAATGACAGGTATAACGGGAGTGCCCAGGGTGGCCGAAATAACGCGATCAAGTACATTTCGTGGAACATCAAAGGGGTTAACAACCCTGTGAAGCATAAGAGAGTGTTGACACACTTAAAGGGTTTGAATGCAAATGTTGCATTTCTACAAGAGACTCACTTGAGGACTGGTGAGCATTTTAGGATGCGTAGGGACTGGGTTGGTCAAGTGTTCCACTCTAACTTTCATAGTAAATCAAGAGGTGCTGCCATTTTGGTTGATAAAACTACTCCCTTTGTAGCTTCTGAGGTTATTGCTGATCCTAAGGGACGATACGTCATACTAACCGTAATTTTTTTTTACCCCTCTTGTTTTGGCTAGTGTTTATGCTCCCAATTGGGATGACACAAGTTTCATTTCTTCTTTTTTATCTGCTATACCCAATTTAGATTGTCATTTGTTGATTTTAGGGGAGGATTTCAACTGTACAATGTCCCCAGTTCTTGACAAGTCTAAGTCTAAATGTGCCCTACTTATTCAATCTTTTCTTCAGAAATATGCTATGTTTGAGGCCTGGCGTTTCCTACACCCTACAGATAGACAGTATTCCTTTTATTCTCATGTTCATCAGACATACTCCCGTATTGATTACTTATTTTTGGACGAAAAACTTCTGCCTAACCTTCGGTGGTGTACTTACGAGAGTATTGTTATTTCTTACCATTCACCATTAGTGCTTGAACTAGAGTTTCCCCAGCGACCTCCTATGTGTTATCAATGTTGTCTTAACCCCATTTTACTCTCAGATAAGGAGTTTGTCAATTTAATTTCTTCTGAAATCACCTTATTCCTAGAAACGAATTCAACGCCAGGTATGTCCTGCTCTACCATATGGGAGTCTCTCAAAGAGTCTCAAAGCTACGTGGCCAAATTATTTCTTATACCAAAACAAAGTTCTCTCTGAGCGAATCCATAGCCACATTGGATGAGAAGTATGCTACGGATCCTTCCTCTGATCTACATAAAGAGCGCCAACTACTCCAATCTGAATTTGGTGAGCTTTCTACCAGGCAAGCTGAACAGTTACTCTTGCAAGCTCGGTACAGAGTGTATGAACAAGGCGAGTAAACTCCTTGCACATGAGATCCGTAAAGCTGAGGCCTCACGTTGAATCCCACAAATAAGGACCCCGTCTGGTGCCACCACAGTTATACATAAAGAGATCAATGATCAATTGAAACAATTTTACTCTGCACTATACACCTCTGAATCCCCTCAAGACCCTTTGCTGATTGATTCATTCTTTAATAGCTTGAATATGCCTTCAATTGATACAGACTCCCATGACTGTCTAGAAGAAGAATTTACACCTGAGGAAATTGCAACAGCAGTGTGTGCAATGAAAAGTGGTAAATCACCGGGTCCGGACAGTTTTCCAACTGAATTTTACAGGACGTTTTCTGGTCTGCTTTGCCCATTCTTGTCTCGATTATTTGCAGAGTGCCTTAATACCTCAAAGCTACTGCCTAGTCTTTATCAGGCTTCAATTTCATTACTATTAAAGAAAAACAAAGACCCCCTGGAATGTGGATCCTATCGCCCAATCTCGTTTTTAAACTGTGATTACAAAATCCTAGCCAAGCTTTTAGCCATCCGTATGGAAGGCTCGCTGCACCAAGTAATACACTCTGACCAGACTTGCTTTGTGAGAAATAGGCATTTGTTTTTCAATATTAGGCGCCTTATGAATATACTGTACTCCCCAGCGTTGGGGGACCCGGAGGTGGTCTCACTTGATGCGGAAAAAACTTTTGACCGCGTTGAGTGGGACTACCTAACAGCTGACCTTTATAGATTTGGCTTTGGCCCCAAATTCATTGCGTGGATAAAGATTCTTTATTTTTCCTCCATGGCTTCGGTACAGACTAACAACTTGTCCTCTGACTATTTTCCCTTGCACCGCGGATCCAGACAGGGTTGTCCACTCTCCCCCTTGTTGTTTGCTTTGGCAATCAAGCCTCTCGCCATTGCACTACGCTCTAATGATGCCATTCAAGGAATAATCAGGATGGGCTTAGAGCAGAAAGTCTCGCTATATGCTGACGACCTCCTTTTGTTTATCTCTAACCCTGATACCTCATTGCCACGTGCCTTATCTGTTCTTAAAAAGTTTGGATCAATCTCACGGTACAAGCTGAATCTAGGCAAGAGTGAGCTTTTTCCTGTAAATAAGGCTGCTTTAACCTGTTTGGGCTAGGGGGCAGTATTTTCATGGCCAGATGAAAAACGTACCCAATTTAAACAGGTTACTACTCTGGCCCAGAAACTAGAATATGCATATTATTAGTAGATTTGGATAGAAAACACTCTGAAGTTTCTAAAACTGTTTGAATGGTGTCTGTGACAGAACATAACTCATATGGCAGGCAAAAGCCTGAGAAAAAGTCAACCAGGAAGTGGAGGATCTAAGAATTGTAGTTCTTCTTTCTAGTCCCTTTCGAAACTACAGTATCCGTGGGGTTACGTTGCACTTCCTAAGGCTTCCATTGGCTGTCTAAAGCCTTCAGAAAGTGGTTTGAGCATTCTCCTGTCACTGGGCAGATAATAGGAGCTCAGTTTCTGAGTGAACAGCCTGGCAACAAAGGGATTGGATATGCACAGTCACGCGGTCACGCGAGCACGCTGTTCCTTCTTTTTCTCCTTGAATGAATACGCTATTGTCCGGTTGGAATATTATCGCAATTTTACGTTAAAAATACCTTAAAGATTGATTTTAAACAGCGTTTGACATGCACGAACAAAACGGAGGTATTTGGACATGAATATGGATTATTTGGAACAAAAACAACATTTCTTGTGGAAGTAGCAGTCCTGGGAGTGCATTCTGACGAAGATCAGCAAAGGTAAGAGAATATTTCTAATATGGAGTCTGAATCGTGTAAACCTGCTGCACTTTCTTCTGTGTTGTGCTCGTCTCTCCCAGTGTCCCTAGGCAAAAGGTGTGTCAACCCAATGGTAAAGCAGTCTCTTAAAATTTGGAATCAGTTCCATTTAGCCTTTAGCCTCCGAGGCTTTTCTCTATCAGGCCCAATCAATCAGAACATTTTATTTCCTCCATCTTTGAATGATGGGGCTTTAGCCATCTGGCACTCACTAGGCCTCTCCTCACTAGCCCAATTATTCTTTGATGATCTATTTGTCTCTTTTGCTCAGCTACAGGAAAGGTTCAACCTCCCCCAATCCCACTTTTTCTGCTATGTCCAGACTAGGAACTTTGTCAGAGCTAACACACCTGAATTTCCCCATAGGCCTGTGAATACAGCTATAGAGAGCATTAAGGTTGATGATGTGCTTATTGATTGTGACCTGCAGATGTCTTGTTCATCTTGCCCGGTCAGAGACTAAAATGTGAGCTTGTTTTTCCCATAAAATAAATAAATAAAAATAATTTGTTCACGCTTACATAAAATTATGATTATTCTTTTTTTTTATTTTAAAGCATTGTAAACTTTTTTTTGGTCCAGTGGATGGTCGGTCTGTGGCCATGACAGTCTGAGAGTGGTTGCATTTCTCCACACCTATCCCTTGACTGTTTACAGGAACAATGGTGAGGTGTTTGCTCTGTCCGTGTACTATAGATTGCCCTTTAACCTTTGTAGCCTTCTACCTGGTGTGTTTAACTTGTCTAAAGTATGGTATCTTTAAAGCAATTTTTTTTTTTTATTGTTTGTATTTTTTTCGAGTTGAGTATATTATTTATGTTGCTTTGTGTTGTCTTGTGTGTGTAAAACTGAATAAACAGAGTTTTCAAAAATGGCGACCAAATTGACATTTTTATATTGTAACACTAGATATTTTTAAACATGAGCTGGCGCACACCCAGAAAAATAGTTTGTGTGGAGGTGCTGACTAACGGCGAATAAACAATAAACTATCAAAATAAAGAAAGTCGCACACTCCATGTATGAACTCCCAGCAATTTAATGGGTATTTACCAATGTTTCGGCATCACTGTGCCTTCCTCAGGGTAATGTCATGAATACTTGAACCAGGTTATGTAGACAAACAGTGCAATTAGTGCAACCAATAACAATAGTGAAGGGTGGATCATAATGATTAAGTTAATTATTATTAATTAGTGAAACTGTTAAAAAATAGTATATGGCATATTAAACATATTTTCGTATTTTGTTTCATATTTGTTACATGTAATCTTTTGGTTCAACCTTAATGTATAATGAGCATCATCAACAGGGGGAACATATTAGGTGTACGCTGATAAGCTGTAGATAGAATATAGCAATTTATAAGACTTTTGTTCATAAGAAGGGCCTGAGATCAAAGTCAATATTCAGACCACTAGGGGTCAATGTTTTTAGATAGGATATCCAGTAGGCCTCACTCTGTAGTGGTAGGATCTCGATGTTAACTCCTCTCCTTGGTAGAGCAACATGCTCAATGCCTTTGTATTTGAGGGAGGAGATGGGATGGTCAGCTTCAACAACGTAAGCTGCTACTGGATGTTCTTACACCTGATTGAGCTGCAGTGTTCAGCTATGCATTGTTTTAATTGTCTTTTCTTTTGTCCTATGTAGGCTTTTCCACATGAACAGGTGATGAGATAGATTACTCCCTTGGTCTTGCATGAGATGATACCCCTAACAGAGATCTTTCGACCTGTATGTGGGTGTCTGAAGAAAGACGTTTTTATAGTGCTATTGCACTGTGCGCATGAGCCACATTTGTAGTTTCCATTTGGGATAGGTGTCAAGAGTGTCTGAGTGGGCTCAGGGGGCATGTCAGATCTTACCAAACTATCTCCAGGATTGCGAACACGCTTATAGACCACCAGTGGTGATTCCTTGAAGAGGTGTGTGATTTTTTTTGTCTGATTGCAGAATATGCCAGTGCTTTTTCAGGATTGCTTTCATTTTTTCCGAACCCTTGGTGTACTTAGTTCAAAAGACGGTTGCGTTGTTTTTCTTCTTTGGTTGAGTTTTTAGTAATTCCTCTCTTGGTTTTTGAGATATTTTCATCATTGCAGCATCAAGAGTTTTGTCCTTGTAGCCTCTCATTTTAAATGTATCTGTCATTTTTTTAGCATTGATGTCAAAATCTGACTGGTGGCCACAGATTCGTTTAACCCTGCATAATTGGCTATATGGTAGATCATTCTTGAAGGGAAGGGAATGCATACTATCCGCACATTGCAAGGTATTAATGCCGAAACGTTGGTAAATACCCATTAAATTGCTGGGAGTTCATACGTGGAGTGTGCAGGTTTCTTTATTTTGATAGTTTGCATGAAATATTTTAACATAAGTTAAGAAACAGCTTGTCTCAACTTTGATTCAGTGTTATTTTGATTATGCCTGCTCTGCTTGATATAGTGGGCTATCAAAAAAGCTAAAAAAAAGAGAATGCAGGTCATGCAAAATAATGTTATCAGTACAGTGCCTTCGGAAAATATTCAGACCCCTTGACTTTTTCCACATTTTGTTACGTTACAGCCTTATTCAAAAATGTATTCATTCATTTTTTCTCTCATCAATCTACACACAATACCCCATAATGACAAAGCATAAACAGGTTTTAAGAAATGTTTGCTAATTTATATAAAAAAAATTAAAAAAAATTACATTTACATAAGTATTCAGACCCTTTACTCAGTACTTTGTTGAGGCACCATTGGCAATGATTACAGCATCGAGTGTTCTTGGGTATGACACTACAAGCTGGCACACCTTTATTTGGGGAGTTTCCCCCATTCTTCTCTGAGGATCCTCTCAAGCTCTGTCAGGTTGTATGTGGAGCATTGTTGCACAGCTATTTTCAGGTCTCTCCAGAGATGTTCGATCAGGTTCAAGTCCGGGCTCTGGTTGGGCCACTCAAGAACATTCAGAGACTTGTCCCGGAGCCACTCCTGCATTGGTTTGGCTGTGTGCTTATAGTCGTTGTCCTGTTGGAAGGTGATGCCGGCAGATGAATGGCACGACAATGGGCCTCAGGATCTCGCCACGGTATCTCTGTGGATTCAAATTGCCATCGATAAAATGCAATTGTTTTTGTTGTCAGTAGCTTATAATTGCCCATACCATAACCCTCTGCTACCATTGGGCACTCAGTTTACAACATTGATATCAGCAAACTGCTCGCCCACACAACGCCATCTGTCCGGGTACATCCATGAAGATTCATCCATGAAGAGCACATTTCTCCAGCGTGCCAGTGGCCATTGAAGGTGAGCATTTGTCCATTGAAGTCGGTTACGACGCCAAACTGCAGTCAGGTCAAGACCCTGGTAAGGACGACGAGCATACAGATGAGATTTTCTGAAACGGTTTCTGATGGTTTGTGCAGAACTTTTTTGGTTGTGCAAACCCACAATTTCATCAGCTGTCCAGGTGGCTGGTCTCAGACAATCCTACAGGTGAAGAAGCCAGATGTGAAGTTCCTGGGCTGGCATGGTTACACTTGGTCTGCGGTTATGAGGCCGGTTGGACGTACTGCCAAATTCTCGAACAACATTGGAGGTGGCTTATGGTAGAGAAATATGGTAGAGAAATTAACATTTAATTCTCTGGCAACAACTCTGTTGGACATTCCTGCATTCGGCATACCAATTGCACGCTCCCTCAAAACTTCAGGCATCTGTGGCATTCAGTTGTGTGACAAAACTGCACATTTTAGAGTGACCTTTTGTTGTCCCCAGCACAAGACGCACCTGTGTAATGATCATGCTGTTTAATCAGCTTCTTGATATGCCACACCTGTCAGGTGAATGGATTATCTTGGCAAAGTAGAAATGCTCACTAACAGGGATGTAAACAAATTTGTGCATAAAATTGGAGATACGTTTTTGTGCATATGGAACATTTCTGGGATCTTTTATTTCAGCTCATGAAACATGGAACCAACCCTTTACATGTTGTGTTTATATTTTTGTTCAAAATAATACATGCTGAGGGATCTGTTTGCAGAAAAAGTATTATGTAAACAAATGAATTTGACAGCAAATTTCCAGCAATTCCACAAATGTTTCCATGACTTATGGTAGGTTATTAATATGATATCTGAGTGAGATTGACTAACAAAATCATTGGGGCCCCCTGGAGGTCAGGGCCCCTGGGCACTTGCCCTGCGTGCCAGGTCGGTAATTCGGGCATGATTACAAGTCTAAAAAGCTGGCTAGACTAACTAATTTCCAAATCAAAAATATTTTAACTGTCATGAGCTAATTGAGTGACTGTCAGTGAGTGATATAACAAGAGCAAAACTGCTGCAACCAAGTTTTGAAATTGCACCTTGGTTATTCTAACTCTCAACAATAAATTGAGACTCCGACTGAGTTCCAAAAAATACTCTGTTTACTAAAGAGTATCGCTGTCTAATCCTCTCCCACTGATAAAAAATCCACTCAGTGGATGAAAGTTATCAGTAGGGATCTATCCAAACAAACAAACTACTGTCTCTCTCTCAGCCCCACTGCTCAGAGGGATTTGGCTCCTTGGTGATTCAACCTGCTAACATATTTCTGCCAAATAAGTTAGATATGTGCAAGGCAATATGTAAGAGTACTCAGAAATGAAGAACATATACAGTGGAAGTGGGAAGTTTACATACACTTAGGTTGGAGTCACTAAAACTCGTTTTTCAACCAATCCACAAATTTCTTGTTAACAAACTATAGTTTTGGCAAGTCAGTTAGGACATCTACTTTGTGCATGACACAACAATTGTTTACAGACAGATTATTTCACTTATAACTCACTGTATCACAATTCCAGTGGGTCAGAAGTTTACATACACTAAATTTACTGTGCCTTTAAACAGCTTGGAAAATTCCCGAAAATTATGTCATGGCTTTAGAAGCTTCTGATATGCAAATTGACATAATTTGAGTCAATTGGAGGTGTACATGTGGATGTATTTCAAGGCCTACCTTCAAACTCACTGCCTCTTTGCTTGACATCATGGGAAAATCAAAAGATCAGCCAAGACCCCAGAAATGCAATTGTAGACCTCCACAAGTCTGGTTCATCCTTGGGAGCAATTTCAAAACGCCTGATGGTACCACGTTCATCTGTACAAACAATAGTATGCAAGTATAAACACCATGGGACCACGCAGCCGTCATGGCGCTCAGGAAGGAGACGCGTTCTGTCTCCAAGAGATGAACGTATTTTGGTGCGAAAAGTGCAAATCAATCCCAGAACAACAGCAAAGGACCTTGTGAAGATGCTGGAGGAAACAGGTACAAAAGTATCTATATCCACAGTAAAACGAGTCCTATATCGACATAACCTGAAAGGCCGCTCAGCAAGGAAGAAGCCACTGCTCCAAAACCGCCATAAAAAAGCCAGACTACGGGTTGCAACTGCACATGGGGACAAAAATCTTACTTTTTGGCGAAATGTCCTCTGGTCTGATGAAACAAAAATATAACTTTTTGGCCATAATGACTATTGTTATGTTTGGAGGAAAAAGGGGGAGGCTTGCAAGCCAAAGGACACCATCCCAAACGTGAAGCACGGGGGTGGCAGCATCATGTTGTGGGGGTGCTTTGCTGCAGGAGGGACTGGTGCACTTCACAAAATAGATGGCGTCATAAGGAAGAAAATTACAGGGATATATTGAAGCAACATCTCAAGACATCAGTCAGGAACTTAAAGCTTGGTCGCAAATGGGTCTTCCAAGTGGACAATGGTCGCAAATGGGTCTTCCAAGTGGACAATGACCCCAAGCATACTTCCAAAGTTGATGCAAAATGGCTTAAGGACAACAAAGTCAAGGTATTGGAGTGGCCATCACAAAGCCCTGACCTCAATCCCATAGAAAATGTGTGGGCAGAACTGAAAAAGCGTGTGCGAGCAAGGAGGCCTACAAACCTGACTCAGTTACACCAGCTCTGTTAGGAGGAATGGGCCAAAATTCACCCAACTTATTGTGGGAAGCTTGTGGAAGGCTACCCGAAACATTTGACCCAAGTTAAACAATTTAAAGGCAATGCTACCAAATACTAATTGAGTGTATGTAAACTTCTGACCCACTGGGAATGAGATGAAAGCTGAAATAAATCATTTTCTCTAATATTATTCTGACATTTCACATTCTTAAAATAAAGTTGTGATCCTAACTGACCTAAAACAGGGATTTTTTAACTCGGATTAAATGTCAGGAATTGTGAAAAACTGAGTTTAAATGTATTTGGCTAAGGTGTGCGTAAACTTCCGACTTCAACTAAGTACACTGCTCAAAAAAATAAAGGGAACACTTAAACAACACAATGTAACTCCAAGTCAATCACACTTCTGTGAAATCAAACTGTCCACTTAGGAAGCAACACTGATTGACAATAAATTTCACATGCTGTTGTGCAAATGGAATAGACAACGGGTGGAAATTATAGGCAATTAGCAAGACACCCCCAATAAAGGAGTGGTTCTGCAGGTGGGGACCACAGACCACTTCTCAGTTCCTATGCTTCCTGGCTGTTTTGGTCAATTTTGAATGCTGGCGGTGCTTTCACTCTAGTGGTAGCATGAGACGGAGTCTACAACCCACACAAGTGGCTCAGGTAGTGCAGCTCATCCAGGATGGCACATCAATGCGAGCTGTGGCAAGAAGGTTTGCTGTGTCTGTCAGCGTAGTGTCCAGAGCATGGAGGCGCTACCAGGAGACAGGCCAGTACATCAGGAGACGTGGAGGAGGCCTTAGGAGGGCAACAACCCAGCAGCAGGACCGCTACCTCCGCCATTGTGCAAGGAGGAGCAGGAGAAACACTGCCAGAGCCCTGCAAAATGACCTCCAGCAGGCCACAAATGTGCATGTGTCTGCTCAAACGGTCAGAAACAGACTCCATGAGGGTGGTATGAGGGCCCGACATCCACAGATGGGGGTTGTGCTTACAGCCCAACACCGTGCAGGACGTTTGGCATTTGCCAGAGAACACCAAGATTGGCAAATTCGCCACTGGCGCCCTGTGCTCTTCACAGATGAAAGCAGGTTCACACTGAGCACATGTGACAGACGTGACAGAGTCTGGAGACGCCGTGGAGAAAGTTCTGCTGCCTGCAACATCCTCCAGCATGACTGGTTTGGCGGTGGGTCAGTCATGGTGTGGGGTGGCATTTCTTTGGGGGGCCGCACAGCCCTCCATGTGCTCGCCAGAGGTAGCCTGACTGCCATTAGGTACCGAGATGAGATCCTCAGACCCCTTGTGAGACCATATGCTGGTGCGGTTGGCCCTGGGTTCCTCCTAATGCAAGACAATGCTAGACCTCATGTGGCTGGAGTGTGTCAGCAGTTCCTGCAAGAGGAAGGCATTGATGCTATGGACTGGCCCGCCCGTTCCCCAGACCTGAATCCAATTGAGCACATCTGGGACATCATGTCTCGCTCCATCCACCAATGCCACGATGCACCACAGACTGTCCAGGAGTTGGCGGATGCTTTAGTCCAGGTCTGGGAGGAGATCCCTCAGGAGACCATCCGCCACCTCATCAGGAGCATGCCCAGGCATTGTAGGGAGGTCATACAGGCACGTGGAGGCCACACACACTACTGAGCCTCATTTTGACTTGTTTTAAGGACATTACATCAAAGTTGGATCAGCCTGTAGTGTGGTTTTCCACTTTAATTTTGAGTGTGACTCCAAATCCAGACCTCCATGGGTTGATAAATTGGATTTCCATTGATTATTTTTGTGTGATTTTGTTGTCAGCACATTCAACTATGTAAAGAAAACAGTATTTTATAAGATTATTTCTTTCATTCAGATCTAGGATGTGTTGTTTAAGTGTTCCCTTTATTTTTTTGAGCAGTATATTTGGGTAGACTTGCGATGCTGCCCATGTATGGGATATAGACTGGGTGAAGACAGGGATTCACAGGAATCTACTGTGTCTGCAGAGTGAACAGAAACAAATTCCATAAGCCTAATATCCACACTATCTGAAACAGGGACATGACTCTGTGTGCTTTACTGTGAGCCCTCAATGAGCTGCCCAACTGTGTGTGTCTGAGTGTCTGTAGTAACCCAGTGGTGTGTACCTAAAGATCAACAGCCTGCATTCTCAAAGTCACTGGAGCCATAGCACAGCCAGAGACATGACTCCTGGTGTTGCTCATAAAATCTCTCATCAGTCTGGCATTCTCAGCTCATATCTCTTGCTGTTGTTGCTGAGCGAAGGGGAGGGTTGGGAAACTGACGGTATGCACCAAAGGCTGCTGTACTGATAGAGCCTTATGCAGGGGTGGAATTGGGAGAAATCACTCCAGGAACTTACCACTGTCATATCCCCGGGCATTCAGCTTTGAAACATTGTAGCATCTTAAAATACTCCCCCCTGGGATTTTCACTTTGTGAACTCCATTCACACGTGTAAGTGTGACTTTGGCGGCATTGACTTGGATCACGTCCACATAGATACAGGTGAGATCGCTCTCACTCCCAAAGACACAAAGCTAATTCATTTGGTTTTCTGAGTTTGACTGTTTTCTGCCTGATGCTGCCTCGCTCTGTTTGCGGGACGTATGGATTTAGTGACAAAATAGTGCCCTCCTGTGGAAGAATTATGCACTTTAACTCAGGAACTATATTAATTAAAATGTAAATCATTCATCATAGCTACATCATTGGAGCCCATCTGCCTTTGGGCTAATAAAGTTGATAACCACTGTATAAGACAAAGTATAAAACACAGGCATTGGCAAGATCCACCGATAGGTTGTTGTACTATTTTTCTTTTTTTTTTATGAAGGAGATCATTCTCTCTCAATTACCTATAAAACAATTGCAATTAAAAAACATTATTTCACTTAGAATATTTACATATTAACAAGTGGCTGTGCAAAATGTACAAGATATTAATACATAATCTGCTTCAGGTTTTCACTAAAAACAGTTCTCTGATAGAACATGGATAAAGGGAAAGATGTGTAACAGCTGCTAGGGGCGATGGTATTGAAAAGTATGTACAGTCTGAAAGGTTTCATCAATACCATCCAAAAGCTTAACAACCAACCAATTAGTATGTGCGCTAAGAAATATAAAAAAGATACATAAAGTGGGTGTATCCCTCTGAGCGACTGCTTGATTAAAAAACGGATTGTTCGGGGGTGCATTCTGTATACTCTGTCCATATTCTGCATTCCATCCCACATCGCCATGGCAGCTAGCAATGGCCTCCCTTCAATCATAAAGGCTATCTATTGCCAACTTTGCATCAAAGTCTCACTTTGCGTCAGTCTTACTTTGCATTGTTGCATCAATTAATTAATATAAATTGTTTTACATTACTCTTCTGAAAAAAAATTATAATTGTATATCAATTTCTTCACACGGTCTACTGATAAAAACCTACAATTTACCGACTGCTTCCATAGGATGTGTTTGTGTGTGTGTTTTCATGTATGCATATACATGTACAAAATGTTATCAACAGACATGTTGACAAAATAAATAATCATTATAAGTGATTAAAAACAAAGTCCAACACACAAGCACCTGGGAAGAGATGCTAAAAACAGAAATCAAACAAGTCTAAAAACTCTGTGGAAAATTGACTGATTGAGGAGTGCTCCTGTTCTGTCATCAGAGTTCTGGAGAGTTAGAGATGTATGATTAATATGGCTTATTTTGGCTGCAAGGCAGCTCGATGGAAGAGTAATATCAGTCAAATTAAAATAATCCACAGGCAGTAAAAGAGCACTAGAATGAATGACTATGAAATAGGAAAAATAAAACGTCTCCTCAACAAAATGCACAGTTTCTGTATCGTCAGGTATTTGACGTTACTCCTGCAGGTTTGTACATATGTTGGTTAAACATATTAAAAGTCCACTAGCTGGGGATCTTTCTAAAAAAAGTCTAATCATATATTGCATGAGGTTAAAGGATGGAAAAGCTAATGCATGTCCCTACTGCAAAACATGCGGATGTTTCCAGACCCAAAGGAGACCTCTCAAATAAGAGCATTTCCCCTCCAGGGGAGTGTATGGGAGGGGACCTGGTTGCCAGTAGCAGGTCTCTAACATGGAGAATGATTGAGGCCTCTAGTGGCCAAAAGGCCGTATTAGCATAGGCAGCGCCATTGGGGGCATCCACCATTTTAATGGGGTCAACTAGGTGGGACTTCCAACTTTATTGGCAGATCCCTCCTGGTGACCTTGCTGAAGTCATGTCCAACTGGGTCATCAGGAGGGATCAGGCAATCGCAAAGAAAATGTAATACTTCAAAATGGAGATGGGGTCAATGGAGCTGCCCATGCTGTCAGACGCTATAATGGCACAGATACAAAGATGAGTCCTCTATCCATCTCTATGGTCTCTACATAACCGTGAGAGGCACTGTAAAGGAGAGGCCAGAAGAGCTAGTCTGATAGGTCAGTCCCAACAACTCATTGTTTCACAGCTGCAACAGCCTGGTCTCTCTTGAGGGAGTGTAGGGCTCAGCTGATGATTCATTTTCCAGGTGTCATTGGTCTCTCATCTAGTCTAGGTGGTCATGGTTCTAGGAGAGCACAGAAAAAGAGACGGTACCATCAAGTGTAGCTGGTCTATCTTGCCCTTTGAGGGAGTTGCTATTGGTTGCTCTGGTCTCTAGGGGAGGTGCTATAGGGAGTGGCTGGTCTCTGTCTGTTAGGGAGGTGCTATAGGGAGTGGCTGGTCTCTGTCTGTTAGGGAGGTGCTATAGGGAGTGGCTGGTCTCTGTCTGTTAGGGAGGTGCTATAGGGAGTGGCTGGTCTCTGTCTGTTAGGGAGGTGCTATAGGGAGTGGCTGGTCTCTGTCTGTTAGGGAGGTGCTATAGGGAGTGGCTGGTCTCTGTCTGTTAGGGAGGTGCTATAGGGAGTGGCTGGTCTCTGTCTGTTAGGGAGGTGCTATAGGGAGTGGCTGGTCTCTGTCTGTTAGGGAGGTGCTATAGGGAGTGGCTGGTCTCTGTCTGTTAGGGAGGTGCTATAGGGAGTGGCTGGTCTCTGTCTGTTAGGGAGGTGCTATAGGGAGTGGCTGGTCTGTCTGTTAGGGAGGTGCTATAGGGAGTGGCTGGTCTCTGTCTGTTAGGGAGGTGCTATAGGGAGTGGCTGGTCTCTGTCTGTTAGGGAGGTGCTATAGGGAGTGGCTGGTCTCTGTCTGTTAGGGAGGTGCTATAGGGAGTGGCTGATGTCTGTCTGTTAGGGAGGTGCTATAGGGAGTGGCTGATGTCTGTCTGCTATAGGAGGAAGCATCAAGTGCATCAGAGTGACTTGGTTAGTCTCATTCATTTCTTGTCCCTTAGGAAAGTGTTATTGGGCATGTCCGGTCTCCCTGTGTGTTATTTGAGGAAGCCTTTATAAAGCAGGTGTGAGCGGCTGGTCTCTCTCTCATTTTCCAGACAGAAGAGCAGGTCCCTGAGGTTGACCCGGGTGATGCGCTGGCGCTGAGGCCTGGAGCCTCCGCTACTGTACCCACCTGACGGAGAGGGACCAGAGCACAAGTCCTGAAGAGAGAGCGGAGGAAGAAGGGGAGAGAGAGGTGGAGGGAGATAGAGAAAGTAAAGTCCATGTTGATCTTCAAAAATATGTGTATGATAGGGTGCTATCATCTAAAAGCATTGTTTTCTTTGTTAAGATCCATTAGGATACTGTCTCAGCCTCCAGTATTTATGCTGCAATAGTTTGTGTCGGGGGGCTAGGGTCAGTCTGTTATATCTGGAGTATTTCTCCTGTCTTATCCGGTGTCCTGTGTGAATTTAAGTATATATTCGCTCTCTCTCCCCCTCTCTCTCCCTGAGCCCAAGGATCATGCCTCAGGATTACCTGGCCTGATGACTCCTTGCTGTCCCCAGTCCACCTGGTTGTGCTGCTGCTCCAGTTTCAACTGTTCTGTCTGGGGCTATGGAACCCTGACCTGTTCACCAGACGTGCTACCTTGTCCCAGACCTGCCGTTTTAAACTCTCTAGAGACAGCATTTACACCTGAGGTGCTGACTTGTTGCACCCTCTACAACCACTGTGATTATTATTATTTGACCCTGCTGGTCATCTATGAACATTTGAACATTTTGGCCATGTTCTGTTGTAATCTTCACCCGGCACAACCAGAAGAGAACTGGCCACCACTCATAGCCAGGTTCCTCTCTAGGTTTCTTCCTAGGTTCTGGAATTTCTAGGGAGTTTTTCCTAGCCACCGTGCTTCTACACCTGCATTGCTTGCTGTTTGGGGTTTTAGGCTGGGTTTCTGTACAGCACTTTGTGACATCAGCTGATGTAAGAAGGGCTTTATAAATAAATGTAATTGATCAGGAGTCAATGATCCAGCCCAGAGTACTAGTCTGTTTGGTTATGATACTCTACCTCAGCCCCGGTTCTGACAGGGGAGTTCATTTTCCTTTTCTTCCTGGGGCCGATGGCTGCCAGGGCCGTCATGTTGGCCTCCTTCTGCCTGATCTGATTCAGTTCCTGCTGCTGCATCTAGAACACACACACACACACACACACACACACACACACAGAGGGAACAGGCATTACAATAGAAGACTCCTTTGCCTGAAGACAGACACATGATCACACATACCAGCACCCACTATAAATGAACATACTGACACACAAAGAGTATGAGAAACTCTACAATTCATTCACATACAACATGTTACAGACACCATATATACAGCTACAGAAGCCTGTACTCTTACCTCTTTAGCCTTCTGTTTAAGCCGAAGCTGTTCTGGGTCCTCTTGTCGTGATCGAGACTGGGGAAAGAAAGAGGCACAGTTTTCAGTATCAACACTACTAGCACTTACAGTATATGACCACTAGATGGCACAAACAGCTATACATTACTGCCTCTGGTGGAGTGTTAGTTACCTTAGCTGCCTTCATCAGGATCTCTCTCTCCTGCTCCTCCTTCCTCTGTTTCTCCATCTGATCCAGCTGCTCAAAGAACTTCAGCTGTGCTCGCACGTCACTCACCTGTTCACACTTATCATCCTCCTGAAAGAGAATGAGAGAGAGATGGAGGGAGAGGGGAAAGATAAATAATGAATTACAAGGGTAAAATGGTTCAATCAGATATTATCACTGGCATCATCAAATTATTTCAGCACTTTTTGCAAACCTGTTGCAATGAGCACCAGTGAAGATCAAATACCAAATAAACTGGTTTTGACTAAATATAACATACAACTTGAATAGCTCATTAAATAACTTTACTAGTGAACCTCTTACACACAAACACCCACAGAAGCTGTGTTCATTCACCTTGAAGGTGATGTTTTTCTGCTGCGCCACCACCGTCACTTTCTCCAGCAGGTTCTGCAGCCGATGCTGTGTAGCATGGGAAACGTAGTTGATCACCTCCGACCCCAGGTCAGTCACCCCTAACCTCCTGCCTGTTACAACAGAAGAGGACAGGAGATGTCATAGATTTTAGGTACAGAATGTGTGTGTGTGTGTGTGTGTGTGTGTGGTGTGTGTCTCACCTATCTCATGTACTCTCTGCGTTAGTGAGGAGGTGTAGAGGAAGGCCTCGTCTTTACAGGAGCGAGTCACCATGCCGACCAGCTCAGAGTTGGTTGCCAGAATCCGGGCACTCTCCTCTGATAGGTTGACTCCAGCCATAGAGGCCACGTCATTTATATCATCATCATCATCCCTGAATGAAGGGAGAGAAACTGTTTATAACGCCTCATTTTCACTTGAAGAATCCCAAAATCATCTGATTTGTACATGCATGTCTATGAGTGTGTGTGTGTGTTTACTTGAAGGTTCCTCCGCCTGCCTCCTGCCTGTTCTTCAGTACTACAGAGAGCATAGACTGGGGCCCCAGTGTTACCTTGGCCCCTGGTGCTAGA
The DNA here is from genome assembly GCF_901001165.1 of Salmo trutta. Taxonomy (NCBI): domain Eukaryota; kingdom Metazoa; phylum Chordata; class Actinopteri; order Salmoniformes; family Salmonidae; genus Salmo; species Salmo trutta. Next base: position 26,703,208 of record NC_042986.1, read on the forward strand.
GCCTGCTTCACTACAGGAACTGAGAGAGAGGGAAGAGATGGAGAGAGAGACACTATTTTTTTATTTAACCTCCTAACCCTTTCCCATTGTATATCATAACTCAGCAATAAATAATTAACTTTTTCTTGGTAGAGTTGCTGTGAGCAGAAAAGCGAAGCAGACCTCAAGAGGAAGAGACATGAGGAAGAACACATTTCACAGATGAAGAGCTTTCCATGGGTCCCTCAAAACACCATTCATCAATACACTTGATCAATATAGCATGCAGTTATATACATGTGTCACAAGGGGAAGTGTTTCAATATAGTCCTCAGTCAGTGAAGACAGCAAGGCAAGCCAGGAGGACACTGGACACACCTACAGCACTTATCATATTACTGCTGTCTCCACTAGCAGGTGGCCCACAGACAGAACCAGTACACTTCTTTCTGTCTGTTGCCTTCGATCATGGACACTGCTAACTGGCATTGTTCACACTGTGTGTCTTTGTCCCAGAGCCTCACAGCCCAGTGGGAAAAATACCTCACACAGGAAAGATCCAATCCTGCACAGGTGTCGTATCACATTCTACAGTGATGGTATCAAAGCATTAAATAATACAATTAATAAGGTAATACAAAATACTATTAGGCCCATAGTATATTTTATATAAATTATATTTCTATTAGAGATGTTCATCTATGACGAGTACACAAACGCATGCATCAAACACACAGGCAAAATGCAGATAGAGTCGATGTCTGCGCCCTAGAGGAAATCTAATTAGCATTGCCTCACAAGACACGTCTGAAGGTTCCCCGTACCAGCTGAAAAAAATGAATGGAAGTATACAGAGCGTTCTGAAATATTCAGACCCTTTGACTTTTTCCACATTTTGTTACGTTACAGCCTTATTCTAAAATGGATTAAATAAATTGTTTTCCTCATCAATCTGTACACAATACCCCATAATGTCAGAGCAAAAACCAAGCCATGAGGTCAAAGGAATTGTCCGTTGAGCTCCGAGACAGGATGATGTTGAGGCACAGATCTGGGGAAGAGTACCAAAACATTTCTGCTGAACTGAAGGTCGCCAAGAACACAGTGGCCTCACTCTGACAGAGCTCCAGAGTTCCTCTGTGGAGATGGAAGAACCTTCCAGAAGGACAACCATCTCAATAAAAGTGAGTGGCCTAGCCGGAGCCTGGACTTGAACCTGATCGAACATCTCTAGAGAGACCTAAAAATAGCTGTGCAGCAACGTTCCCCATCCAACCTAACAGAGCTTGAAAGGAGTGGCAGAGAAGAATGGGAGAAACTCCCCAAATACAGGTGTGCCAAGCTTGTAGTGTCATACCCAAGAAGACTCGAGGCTGTAATCGCTGCCAAAGGTGTGTCAACAAAGTACTGAGTAAACAGTCTGAATACTTATGAAAAAGACTAACGTAACAGAATGTGGAGAAAGTCAAGGGGTCTGAATACTTTTCAAATGTCTGAATACTCCACCCACCCCCCCAGCTTCGACAGGGCTAAGACTGTAATGGGATAAGAAGGGACACAGAAAATACAAAAACACACACACCTGTCTGCAGCTGTCTGACCACCTGCGGCTGCCCCATGATGATGTGACTGTGGGGCTGGCCTCGGAGCGTAACCATGGGTGACTGGGCCAGAGTCACCTGAGGCCTCGCCATTGCCCCCTGCTGCTGAGGCACCATCTACACAGACAGAGACCAGAGAGAGAGCGAGACCAGAGAGAGAGCGAGACCAGAGAGAGAGCGAGACCAGAGAGAGAGCGAGACCAGAGAGAGAGAAAAAACAGAGAGAAAAAACAGAGAGAGAGAAAAAACAGAGAGAGAGAAAAAACAGAGAGAGAGAGACAGAAAACAGAAAGAGAGAAAGTGAGAGAGGCCAGAGAAAGAAAGAGAGCAGACCTGAACCTTACTGTGCAGGCTCGAGTATTTCCTTTTCACATTGTCCTTTCCAGCATGTTTCCAGCAACTATGGTGGACGCGTAACCAGGCGATACACTTGGGGTCATCCCTCAACATAACATACAGTCATATAGACTTCCTATTACATTAAAAAAACAAGGCACCCTACCCATACAATAGAGGAAACACTGAGTGGAGTATCGTTAGGATATAGTATACCAGGCCAGGCTTGCTATAAGGTGTCTGGGCCAGGCTGATGACAGGAAACTGGTGCATGGTCCCCTTGGCCCCAGGGCTGCTACTGTTGAGACGGGATTTCTGTGCCATGGACGTGCCCCCCAGCACCACAGCAGTCAAGGCCTTAGAGGAGGCGGCAGGCTGGGCACCACCGTGAAGCAGCTGGCTCTGCTGGATGAAGGCTGCCGAGTCTGGGGTCATTTGACGCAGTGCAGGAAGACTCCTCTGGAGATGGGGAGGAAGAGCACAAATCATTCTCTCATCTACAGTATATTGCATCATTGGCCACTTGTATTTATTTGGGTGTATAGCTAGCTACATTAGAGAAGGGAAAAGCCATCAGTCTCACCTTGAGGAAAGGCACGAGATATGGCTGAGGAGAGGAGTTGAGCTCCCGGTATAACCGACTGGTGAAGTCCTCCGCTTCGATCTTACCCTCCTGTGGTGGTAGAAAAACAGACAACATAGAAAGACAAAGTGAGAAAAATAGTGAGAGTGAGCACAAGAGACAGAGAGATAGACACATATGGCCAGACAGATGGCCAGACAGACAGACAGGTGTACCAGCAGGCTCTTGACTAAGTCCTTGACGTTGGCTGTGGTCTCAGACGACTGCTTCCCGCTGGATGCCAGTTTGATCAGCGTGGACAGGAAGTTCTTACACTTCTTCACATTCTCCAGGATCTCCTACACACACATATACACAAGTTAGGACCACTGCATGACTATTTAGGAGTAGATAAATGTCGGAAGGAGGGAGATGAGTGTTGTCTCACCGTGGTAGAAACGACCGTGGGGGCGCCTGGTGTCCCAGGGGTCCCTGCTCTCTGGGTGACTGCTGCCGAGCAAGGCTGCACTGGAGCCTGACCTGACGTGGCGGCCGCTCCACCCAGCATAATGGTGTTCTATAGGAGATGGGAAAGAGGAAGCAGGGTATGAAAGGAGACAAAGGGGGAGATTGAAGAGAATTGAAGAGGGGGATGAGTTGTGTACCTACCTGTTGTCGTACAGGAGGTCTCTGGAGGGTGGTGGTGGCCTGGACGGTGGTCTGGGCCGGGGAGCCCTGCTTAGTGATGGTGGTGGTGGGGGTCACCTGACGGGACATCATGGGCGTCCCTGGAGCCTGCAGGACAGAGGAGAGGACAAGGGTTCAGGAGTTCACACTGTGATCTCTCCATCACTGTAGGTAAGAGATGATTAGTGTGTGTGTGTGTACCTGTACAGAAGTGATCTGGACAGGGGGAGTGCTGGTGGGGGTGGCTGCCCGTGGGGTCATGGCGCTCTGGGACTGGGACTGCATCTGGGCCAGGGTCTGCTGGTGGATCATCAGTAACTGCCCACTCTCACTGCGTACCAGCACCATGCCTACACAGGGCATAGAGGGGTAACGGGTAAGAAGTCAAACAGGAGATATAGATCGACAGACAGCCACTTACTTGCTAAATACAAATAACGTTACATATCTTAATAATAGCTATGGAAACACTTTGTTTGGTTAGAAAATACAGTGTTGGCCACTCTTGGCAGAAAAGTACTTTTTTTATTGTCACAACAACAAGAACATTCAGCTCTCAGTGGAGAGCTTAACTAGAGCTAGCATTGTTAGCCAGAACCTGTGAGACATGCAACAAACACAGAAAATGTGCCATATGCATGCAACTACATTACATGATGTGCTATGGTGTCAGCGTGCCTATTGATAAAATCAGTCAATTTTATGTGTGCAATGGTAGCCTGTGTGTTATTTTACAGGCGACACAAGTAGACAGAATCAATAGAACGTTCCCACAGGTCAATGTGCTCGTGGAGCATAAACAGCTGACAGCAAAACACGCATGCACATGGAGTTTTGTGTAATAAACAAACCAAAGGTGCAGCAGCGATGGCAACTGTAGCTGATATGACATCGCAAATGTTAACTACAAGTTTGCAACAAAGTTTCTGTTTCACAGAGAGTGTTACAAAGAAATACTATGCTGCCAGCAAATACATTGTATCCTCTCTCGACTGTGGCTATTTGACATAGGGTGAAGTCAGCGTTAGTGGGACACCTTTTGGTAGATTGCTATGTAGACAGTCAAAATCAGTGTACCCCTACTCAAGCAATGTGTATTTCAATTAATGAATGTCTTATCTACATTTTAATGATGAAACAAGTTGACCATTTATTATTCAGTGGATGCTACATCCCCTAAAACAACATCAGAACCCTACTTTTGATGAAGAGTCTTTCAATGCTAGTGGGACACTTTAGTAGATGAAGTGGGACACTATTTTCTCATTAAGAACACAGTGGCCCACTTCACCTGGCACTTGTGAAATCCTCAATTCTACTTTGTAGAGGCTTATAGATAACACACCTTCTGTATAAAAATAAATATGAAGAAAAAGACAACCTTCGACTAGACCCTCTCAATGCCCTTGGGAAATGTATTTGGGAACATTCCAAGCTCTTGGTGAAAAATCTAACTAAACATAGACATCACAGCTTTTACCCCCCCCCCCAACAAAAAAAAACCCGCTGTCCCTTTCATAAATTGCGCCTCTTTTCTATCCTTCCTCCCTTACATCATTGTCCTTTCCTACTCTTGCTATTTCCCGCTAATTCTATCCACCATCATCCTATGCTGTTTGTGCTAAATAGCGTCTAGAATCGATTTACAGATGTTAGGAACAACTAAAAGAACATATTTCATTGTATTTTAGAATATCCAATGAGTCAATTTACATTTAAAATTGATTAAAAAGTTTATTTGGTTCATTTTAATAGCTGAAAAGGTCCCTGTCCCACTATCCAAACAGTGGGACACCACTATAAATCAAAAATATTAAACATTATAACTATTTTATATTATAACTATTTACGTGAATGGTTATTATATTTCAAAACACTACCAATAAATATTAACTTTAACATGAAAAGCTAGATTGTTGAATTATATTTGACAGAATGACAGCCTTATCATTATAGTGCAATGTTTCCTATGTACAGCATGTTTCAACGGGTCACTCCATCTGATCACACACAAACACCACAATCATTTTTTCATGCACAAAACACATTCAGCAACAACCAAATAACATGAGTTGGGATTGGGCTGCAAAATTATAGTACAGTTACAGTACCCTCAAAGTAATGGCCCACTAATGCTGACTTCTCCCTAACTGGCTACTGTACTACGTCAAAACATCTGAGAATGAAAGTTACCTGGAGGGAGCTGAATGTTTTGGATGTTTGAAGCATTTTGTTGGGGTTGCGGAAGTCTCGGGGAGAACACCTGTGGCGCGATCGCCTTTATCCCACCAGGACAGGCTGCAATAGTCGATGGGGTGGAGGTCCTCACATTTTGTAATACCAGGCTTTTACCTACAACACTGGGAGCGGTCACTTGTGAAGTCGTTTGTATGGTCGTTTTTGGCGACTCCAATTTGTTGATTTGCGCTTCTGAACTTGCAGGGTGGGCAACGTTGACAGATCGTATCAGAACCGTATTATTACTCCCGCTCTGCGAGGTGACTGTTCCGGGGGTTTGCATAGGCGGCCTCGCGAGCGTGACAGTGGGCACACTGTTTAGAACAGACAGCTGAGACGATATCACAGTTGAAGTGACAGCATTGTGCATAAGAGGTGTTTGAATGACTGTGCTGGAAGTTGAGGGTAAGATCACGTTTCCTTTGACCACGGAGCTCGGTCCGTTGTTGACAACCGCGACGGCGGGCACTGTGCTGCTTGCCGAGCTCACCAAAGCGGCAACACTTCCTGAATTATGAGAGTTTATCACAACGCTCCTTCCATTTAAAGTTTGTACACCAGCCGCCCCAGTTTTTCTGATCCCAGTTCCGTGATCGGGAACCCCAGTCTTGCTCGGACTGTGCCCGGCTGTCATGCTCGAGCCCGCCGCCGTTGTCCCGACCGCAGCATACATGGTTGAACCCTGGGACCTCCTACTATTAATGACACCCCCTGGCACGCCAGTCCCTACAACAGAGGAAACAGATGAGGGATGGGAATATCTATCAATTGAACATGTGTAGCTGTAAAAGCAAGTTGTCAAATTGTGTGGCTAAAAGAGACGAAAACAGAAAAACAACGTGACCAGAATAAGCTAACGTTAACCACTCAGCTATCTTACCTGGTTTAGCAAGCTCTTGTGAAAGTCCCATTTCGCTGTCCTGGACATTGGAATTGCGACCTACAGCTGAGTTGTCAATGTGATTTGCTGCTGCCTGGACCCTGACTGAAGAATTTCCACGACCCGATACCGTGAGCTCAGACTCCAAAGACCCAACTAGATCACTAACTACTTTCTCGTCCACCTCTGTGTTGAAGAAAACATCATCCAATAAATCGGAGCCCGCCGCCATCTTTACTCTGCTACCCTCGCTCGTGAGACGCATGCACCGATTGGATACTCCGTCACTGACATCGGATTCCAGGGTGCTCTGATTGGTTATTGCTAGATTTACAGTTTGGGATGAATTGTTACAAATTGCATTTAAGGAATCCCAGCCAGATGAGATATAACACGGGCAGCACGACAGTACAGACAGGGTTGCATGTGGTAGTTGTGTGGCTAGCGTTGCCAAATGGAAACGAACCACATCAGACATCGATTATGTTACCGACTTTTGTTACTATTTTGAATCATTATAGAGGAAATGGAGTGGCTTTCTTTGAGCTTTTATCTCGACTCAAAATGGCTGCGTTGTTTTTCAGGCGGTCTGTCCTACAGCTGCTGTTGCCGCCCGCACGAGGGCGCATACAGGGCGCTCGCTGCTAACTGTCAGAACGAGACAACCAGCCTCGTGCCCACTGACTGACACTGACGCATATGCAGGACAATAAAGCATCTGTCATTTACTTTGTTTTACTGCGGACATGTAACGGTACCCTATTCATACGTTAGAGATTGATGTACATGTGATATTTTAACTTTCACTTGGTATGCTGGTGCTATTGCCTCAATAATGCGCTCGAGAGAGAATGTGTAGGCTAAATGTAATTTTAATCAAGTTGAATAAAAACATAGGCCTATACAATTATCATATATTTCTTTGTTTCGGTCATATTGTACATTTGTTTTGATTAGCCTATTGATATTTAGCCTAGTTTATGGGCTACAATAAATATGATAGAACGAAATCGCATGAACTCGGCATATTTGCAACGACACTTAGCCAATATGCATAGGCTACATGCCATCAATAATTGTTACATACAGAGCATAGTTGATGAAGTTCCAATTAACTTTTATAACTTTTTAGAACATGCAATCCAACCATGACCCCTTGAGGCACAGGTGCACTTGTAAATGAGAAGGCGTGGCCCATGGCTCACCTTGGAGTGATGGTCCATAAATTCCCTCTAATGAACCGCATATTGCCTTGCAGTCATGTGAATCACATTTAAAATACAACGCAGAGATTAGGCTACTTGACGATTACTTGTTGCCATCAGTTTCACTAGCCACCATGAGCGTCGGGACTCCTTATATCGGCAGTAAAATCGGCTTGATTTCCAAAGCTCTAAATCGGTATGAGGGCATCTTATACACCATTGATACCGTGAATTCGACAGTGGTGTTGACAAAAGGTAAATTATGCGAGCGGCCAAAGAGACGCATCCACTCTGACAGCAGTTGTAGTGAAAGAAGACCTGTTTGCTCCTAAAATAAGTGATTGTGATCACATCATGTGGCATTACACATATGTTGGAGCCCATACTTTTAAACACAGACAATGTGAGCAGTGGGATGTGAAAGTAAAGTTTCAATATGGTCACTTAGGCCTACTGTTACTGTATTTTACAGGATAGCTGTACACACAAACCAAGTAAACTGTCTATGGATTGCATAGTAAAAACATCTGATTTGGCCTGTCAATGAACTTCCATGATTTTCTCTTGTTTATATGCAGTGAAGTCATTTGGATCAGAAGGCCGACCCACAGACAGGCCAACCCCTCCCAAAGATGACGTCTATGAGTACATCATATTCAGAGGAAGTGATATCAAAGACATCTCATTGTGTGAGCCTCCAAAATCCCACCATGGCCTGCCCCAGGACACTGCCATTGTGCAGGTAGGTAGGCAGGCTATGCCTACCTCTCAAACTCTAAGCGACATTCTGCCTTCTCAACCATTAGCTTCGCCCAAGACTGCCTAGTGTGAACTACAATACTGACGCTGTGTTTTAGCGTTAAGAAACGTCAATCATCGCTTGCGATACTGCTTTTGAAACATATGGCCATTTCATCATGGAAAAAGTCATTCAAATACTAAAGATACACTTACTGTAGCAGTTTTGCACAGATCGATACAGCTATGGGTGCCTCCATGCAACAAAACTACACTTCCACCACATTTCCAGAGTTGGCTTACACACAGGTGTTTGGAACACGCCAATTAGCAAAGGTGGTAGCTTGTATTCTGTTTACCGTAAACATGCGCTGTAATATGGAGGTAATTTGGGAACACTAGCCCTTAGGTGTTTATCAATTTAAACGTTTTAACTTTTTAAAGTATTTCTCGGTGTTGTGTAATGAAAGCTAAAGTCCTGCTTCCAACACTGTACCGCAAACGACACGTTAATGTTCAGATTGAGCATCGGGGATCTTAGTTAACGAAACTCCCCCTACAGAAAACGTCTTCGTCCAATAAGTCTTATGTGTAATGTAATTGAGTCATGATCAAGGGCTATGCCATGAGCCCGTCCATGTATCAGTGTTTCGAGTAAATTATTTATAAATGTGCTGTATTCTTTCCGTTTTGGGGGGGTTCAGTCATCACTCAGCACCTCAGCGTCCTCCTATAATCCAACTCCAGGACCAATCAGTCCCTACAGGATCCCATCGTATAATCAGCTAGCAGCCAACTATCTGCTCAACCAGCAGTATGCTGCAGCCCTTGGTCTGGGTGAGTCGGTGAATAAGACCGTGAACTGTTGGGGATGATTCATGTTGCAACACTATTCATTTTAATGATAAAATCCATTATCGGGTGCTTGTTTCCAATGATGATATATAACCTCCCTCTTGGCCCTGTTCTACTCAGGTGGAACTCAAGGCCCTCAACTGAGAAGGGGTCCTATGGTGGAGCAGGCTGTCCAGACTGTGCCTCTAGATGAGGCAGGGCAGACGAAAGGCCAGAGTCTGTCTCAGGAGCAGCGCAGGGAGACCAGTAGGCCCATGCAGCGAGCTGCACGAGGGAGCCCACAGCCCCAGAGACGCTCTGGACCAGGCAGTAAGCAGACTGGGAGCAAGCCGGGATGAGCTGGTGGTACTTCAGGCTGTTGAGGGGGGGGCTGGCTCCTCTGTATTTACTTTATGCATGTAGAATAAGGATAAAGAAATGCGTTGTAGAAAATAAAAAGGACCTGAATGTGTGTTCAGCTTTTGCATTGAAGAAGATGCACTACTTCCCATAGTATGCATTGGCATAATGCCTGATTTTGAATTTAACTAATGTATTTTCACTTTGCTCTGGTTAAGTTGTAGATGTAATAAAAAATTACCCCTGTGGAAAAACATGCATTCATACTGTAAAACTGACTGTGATTTGCAACTAGTTTTCTACCATCAGGTGGCTCCGATGTACAGCGTCGGCGTACAACTTCCCAATCCAATGACGAGAACAGGCCACCACCGAGGAGACAAGGTGACCCCTCCCTCCCTTTAGCTCTTGGGTCAGGGACAAATCTAATTTGCTTTGGATGGTTGTATAGTAAACCATTTTGTTATAGAATTTCTCATACCTTAGAATGAATGACTTATCATTCTTTCCATTTTTGTCCTGCAGGAGCTCGTAGGCCCAGGAATCGTAATCGAGGCCAGCTCCTTGTGAAGAGCTCCAAGCCCAGCACCCTCAAGTTTGAGTCAGACTTCGACTTTGATTCTGCAAATGCCCAGTTCGACAAGGAAGAGCTAGAGCGGGAGATGCAGGACAAGTTGAACATCAAAGGTTGGTTGCATTAAAATAACCACATGTCGGTCACCATGTGACCAATGGGCCTTCGTGCTTTGTACTGTAGTTGCAGGAATGCGGCAATTTGACCATGACTGTGATCATGCATTAGGCAACCATTAGCTCATGATTTGGCCATCACTGATTGGGGAAATTAATGCAAAAAGGGGACTTACATTTCTGACATGTATCCTCCAAAAATTATTTTATCATCTGCAAGCATTTCAGAACCATGATTAGTCATTGTTCATCCATGCTTGCATCTTCACTAGAAACACAGGATGAAGGGAAGGCGAAACCAGAAGTAGACACTGGTGAGGAGACAGTGAAGAGGGATCCATTTGGGCCCAAGTGCTACTATGACAAGGCCAAATCCTTCTTTGATAACATCTCGTCAGACCATAAATCCAGGTGTCCATGTTTATTTTATAAATGTGCTCTGAAAGTGACTAACCTATCTATTATGCTGTCAATTTCACATGTCACAAAATGCTTATGAAGATCTGACTATGTAATCTCTGTGCTTGTCTAATCATGTTACACTGTCCCAGACGCACTACCTGGGCAGAGGAGAGGAAGCTGAACGTTGAGACCTTTGGTGTTCCTGGCCGCTTCCTGAGGTTCCGTGGGGGCTACCGCGGCCGGCGAGGGCTAGGGTCAGCACAGCGCCGGCCCTCCCAGCGAACTGGGACTGGAAGGCTGTGAGGGTCAAGTGAGTAAGGACGTGCGTGTTTATTCAAAAGCCTGGGTATATATTGCTTGCGATTGAGTGTAACCAGGCAAGGCTAGTAATGCATTTTTTTTTATAGCCCTGCAGGCCTCGTTTGAAGCTTGGGTTACCTTGTGCATGAATTGCCACAAAGTGGTTGTGTATGTACTTTTTGTTTTTGTAGTTAACCAAAATGTAACATTTTGCATTCCATTATTTTTCTCTGCCATCATGAAGTGTTTTGTAATGAGAATTTATTTTGACTCTTGTGACCCCACACCTGAATAAGTATATGAGAAGTGAAATGCATTGCTTTTTCTTTATTTTCTTTGAGCCTGAGGTACATTTTGGCTTTTGACATTGTTTTGAATTTGCTTGTGCTTTTTATCCTTATCTGTATTCTGATAAATGTATGACATGCAAACTTCCTAAACTATTCAAGGGATCAATTTGAAGATGAAACTGGTGAGGGTAAAATACTTCATGGTATTGTAGCTATTACTTAATATAATTATACCTAACTTAATTAAAACAGACCATGTCTGCGAAAAATATTGAATTCCCATGTATTAGTTTGTTTTCTATCATTTTGAGAAAATAAGTGTTCAATTGTTACAAATCTAATAAACATGGGAAATTGCTTATTCACTTGTTCTCTGTTCAATGATAGTAAGTGGATGTTGTAGTTTTTAAATGCAGATATTTTTCATTGCAAGAATAAGGTCAAATCTTAAGATTGCATGTGATCCATTTAGGGCAGCAGTGTTTCTCAATCCATTCCATTGGGACTCCCAGGGTGGGAGCATTTTGTTTAAGTCTTAACACCCAGTACCTTGTGAGCACTGGAGTCTACCAGCACTACCATAGCCTACCTGATTCAACCAAACAAGAGCCTGCTGATTAGTCAAATCAGGTGTTTATGCCAGACTAGAATAAAAATGTGCAATCCTTGGGTGTCCCTCGAGCAATGGCTAGAGAAACAATGAGAGTTCTTGTGAATGAGATTCCTGATGCAATATTGACGGACAAAGGCACATGTTTGTTTTTGTCATGACTGGTCAAAGTGTTCATGGTTTCTTTTGTTTCTCTGCTTTCTCCGTTTCAATCGCCGTGACATATTCCTCGATTTCCTCTTGGACCAGAATCTATTTACAGTGGAAAATAAATAATTAGGGGAACATTTTATGTTGCACTATTACACAGGTGAGATCCTCTGGATTTGCTGAGTTGTCATGATTTCAAACAGACCTTCATTGATTCATCCCGCTTCATAATGGCTAGCTCAATGTTCTTTCCCCCTGACTGGACAACCTGCGAACACAGGGTGCGAACTTTGATGGAAGATCTGTGCTTTGTGTTCCAATCACTACATTGTTGCTGTCAAATGTTCTAAAGTGATGTAAGCCTCACCTCAAGTAGCGCTCTGATGGCAAGCTTAATGGTGTCTGTATCGGACTCCATATCCTCTTTATAGTTCTTCTCTAGAAACTCCCGAACAGTCTTGGCAGATCTTCCAATGGCATTTGCCTATGTACACAACCACATTTTATTTTTCATATTTTGAAGCATCTCATCAATGATTCAGATGTATGGGTCAGAAAAACACCCCTACCTTCCAGGCATGGTATGTTCCTGAGGGGTCTGTTTGGTACAGATGGGGTG